>NC_142932.1:50861544-50889044 GCF_046866305.1 Octopus bimaculoides | reverse complement strand
TCCTGTCTGTATTAAAGCATTTTTAAGGCAATCCTTGAACCTTAGTTTAGGCCTATGCGCTGGTCTCCTACCGTCTTACAGCTCATCATACAATAGCTGCTTGAGCAGTCCCTCATCACCCATCCTTACCAGATGTCCTCCCCCACCTCAAACGTCTTTGCAAAATCATTGACTCTATACTTCTACTGCCACTCCTCTCAAGCACCTCCACATTACTAATGGCCATTTTTCAGTTTATCCTCCCCCCAGTTTTTCTCAGACAGTATTGATGGCATCGTTCCAGTTGCCCTACATGCCTACGGTAAATACCCCATGCCTCGCTCTCATATAGCAAAGATGGCAGGACGCACGTGTTATATATCTTAACTTTAATTTGTGAAGATGTATTATGTCGTGTCCACAGACGCCTATCAAGCCTACCAAAAGCCCTACTAGCTCTGCTGATTCTATATGAAATTTCATCACAAGACCAGCAGTGCTCAAGGTACTTACTAAATAAATAAATCTTGACACAGTCCCCAACCTTTGACCATTCACAGTTATAAAAGATTCCACATACGTCTTGGAGGGAGCGGGCTGGTACACTATAACTGTTTTTTCAAGAGGGATCGTTAGACTTAATGTTGTACATGCTGCAGAAATCGCGTTCAACATGTGCTGCATATCTTTCTGGGAATGTGCCAACAGATCACAACCATCTGCATACAGAAACTCAATAAGGTGAGAATGCAGAACTTTCGTTTTGTCATAGTCTTTTGAGATTGTACAGTTTTTTTCGTTGTCCTTTATCTTATATAGACCTCTTCAGTGCAATCCTCAAAAGCTATTTGAAAGACTATTGCAAAATACATAGTAAACAATGTGGGAGCAGGAATATCACCTTGTTTTACACCATTTTCTACGGAAATAGGATCTAATAAGGTACCTCCAACATTAACTTTCACTTCCATCTTGTCATGAAACTTTCTAAACATTCTCAAATTTTTCAGGGCATCCTAGCTTTTTCAGGATCTCCCAAAGTGCAACTCTATTGACAGATTCAAACGCTTTCGTTAGATCAATGAAAACCTGATATATGTCCATATCCTGTTCAATGCACTTCTCTTGCAACTGTCTAGCTGAAAATATCATATCCATAGTAATCCCACAATCCCTAAACCCACATTGCGATTCTGGTAGAACCTCGTCAGCAATGTGTAGAAGCAATCTGTCCAGCATTACCCTACAAAGGACCTTTCCAGCAACAGCTAACAGACAGATGCCGCGATAATTATCACAGACATCCTTTCCACCTTTAGATTTATATAGTAACTCCATAGTAGCATCACTCTAATCCGAAGGAACCTCTTCACTATGCCAAACCCTCTGAATTACATCCATCAACATTGTACAGAGATGATCACCAGCATATTTATATATCTCTGCACCTAATCCACCCATACCAGGAGCCTTTCCATTGTTCAATTTCTTGACTGCTGCTTTTTTTCAACCAGGTTTGGAACCTTTGCTAAAAGATGTTTTGTGGGTCTCTCAAGTATATTATCTAGAAAAGAGCGGTCAACTTCAGTGGGTCTATTGAGCAACTCATCAAAATGCTCTTTCCATCTCCCAACAATATCTTTAGGATTTGTTAATAATTCTGTGCCATCCTTTCTCCGAAGCAGCGCAACCGTTGATGAAACTGGTCCATAAACGTTTTTCAAGAGTAAAAAAGTTTGGAATTGTTAGCATTTGAAGCTTCTTGGATTTCATCGCATCTTTCACTCCACCAATTTTCCTGCATCATTTTCAGCTTCCTCTGCACTGTTGCTTTTACTGCTTTGAAATATGTAACCACTGTCCTGTTCGCTGATATGTCAACATTTTGCAACATTTTAAATGCCTTTTGCTTCTCCTCTAAGATAAGGCTAATTTCTTCATCGTTATCGCCAAACCAATCTTGGTGCTCTTTTACAGCAAAGCCAAGAATGTTGGCTTTGCTGTACAAACCTCGTATACCCTTTTTTTGAATGACTTCCAACTTCCATCACAGGAAACTCACTGTGTACTGACGGTATCTTAAGCTTATTGACATCAATCCATTTAGGTAACTTGTCATTATTTGCTCTGACCTTAGGCTTGACAACAAAATTCACCTTGGCACGCAAAAGCCTATGGTCTTTCCAGCACTCAGTACCACGCATCACTCGTACAATAGCATAGTCGCAAGTATCTCGTTTCCTAGTGGGGACGTAATCTATAAGATTTCTTAGAACCAGGGTGCATCCATGTCATTTTATACTTTTTTTTTAGTTGAAACATTGTGTTCATGACACATAAATCCATCTCTACGCACATTTGTAATAGTAGTAAACTATTACTGCTGGAACTTCCAGCCCCATGCCTTTCCAAGACACCCCAGGTTTCCCAACGCAAGCATTAAAATCATCTAAAATGACAACTTTGTCATCATGGGTGATACTGCGTATAATCTCTGTAAGTGATAGATAGAAAGAAAGTTTATCATCCTCTGATGAATTCATAGTTGGAGCAGATGCACTAATGAGTATTGCATAGCGACCTTTTCTTAATGGAAGTCTTAAAGACAACAAACGATCCGAATGACCACATGGTAGTTCCTCAAATTTTAAAACCAGAGTAGTTTTGGTAGCAAATCCCACTCCTGATTCTCTCTTACACGTCTCCTCTCTATCGTTCCCAAATAAATGATACCCAGCAGAATTCTCAACCAAATTCCCCTTTCCATGAATTCTTGCTTCGGCTACTGCTACAACATGTATATCATACCGTTGTAACTCTTTTGCAATAAGCGCGGATCTTCTCTCCAGACGAGATTTCAGATATTGTCTTATAATGTTCTATGGGATTGGCTTTTGTGAAGGAGGGAGTGTGACACTACTGCCCTCTTTTGAGTTTCCTGCCTGGATATTGTTTCATCTGGGATCTTGAGCAGCAAGTAGTCAAGTTGTTTCTTGAAAACATCTACCTCCACTTCATGGAGATCCCTCAGATGTTTTAGCAAGGCGTTAAATAGCTGTGGGGCCTTGAATTCCAAGATGTTGCCGTACATGGTCCTCGCCTTAGATGAGACAGCTGGAACATTTGGAATAGTGCAGTGCCGTTCAGTTCGAGGTCTGGTATAGCTCTCAATTCCAAAGTTTGGTGCGAGCCCTTCCGATATCTTCCACACATATATCACTGCATACCTCTCCCATCTTCGCTCTAGGGAGTAGATTCGTAGCTCTCTCATTCTCTCCCAGTAGCTCAACTGTTATATTGATGCGATCTTCCTTGTGTAGCATCGCTGAACCGCCTCAATTTATGCTATTAAACGTACACTGTACGTTGACTATAGTTGACAGTAGTAGTCCAGACAGCTGAGAACAAATGTCCTTCACAGAACCAGCATAGTTCCCTGGTCGGTTGTTCTGAATGTTTCTCTGAATCTATCCGGTCATTCGCCTGCATACTGCCACCATCTTGGTGATATGCATGTGAAACGAGGTATCGTTCCTCGTATCAAACCCAAAAACACGCACCGTACAAGATTTGGGGATTGCCGCTACATTTCGTCCAAAGCATCGTTGTTACGTCTTCTGAGCACTAATTACCATGTAGCGGAGGGCTTGAAATTTACCGAATGAATTTATGTAAAAATACTTATTATATCAAGACAGAAAATGTTAAACAATATGATTAAAAATAGATGTAATACTTATCTTAGCGAATATTATAAACTTGACATTATTAACTTTAAGTTTATTAAAATATAAACTAACAGAAATATTAAGTGCAAATCTTATCTTAACAAATCTTTTGTTTAAAATTCAATTTAAACGAAGTTTTAGGTTAAACTAAAATTATAAACGTCATATTATTAACTTTACGGTTATTATAATATAAACTAATAAAAATTAATTTATATAAATTAATTTATACAAAAATAATTATATCACCAAAAAATAAAAGAAAACATTTAACAAGATTATTGCAAAGAAATGCTAAACTTATCAAATCGAATATTTAGTTTAAATAAAATTTAAATGTTATACTATTAACTTAAACTTAATTAGAATATTAAGTGATAATAAATAAAATTATATAAAAACACTTATTTTACAAATAGAACAAAGACATATTAAACAATATTATAGTAAATAAATACAACACTAATCTAATCGAAGATTTGGCTTACACAAAAATGTTAAGCTTAACACGATTAACTTAGTGTTAAATAGGATAACAGCTTACAATAAATATCAAGTGAATTTCAGATTTCACTTTGCCGCTGCCAATTTAGTCAATAGTCCTTCACTGTAACACCACATTACCCTTACTACTAATATGTCCAAATCTTACCCACAAATAATCTTCAAAACATTAATACACCGCCGCACATGTCATCAAAAAACTTATGCTATGGCTACCCGCACCAACGGGAAATACTTATGGATCATCCTAACACGACACTCGCCACAACAATGTCTAGTATTTAGCAAAGTTTCTCTACTATTGCCTCGCCTATGTTTCATTTCACTTCCGTGGAATTTATGCTACTGGAAAGGACTCTCTACGTGCATAATACTAAGGGCCCCATCAAGTGAAGTGAGTAGAGCATGATGGGATATTTCACAGCGAGCGATGTTGTCGGTGGTAAACAAGCAATGCAGCTTATGACAACAATCTTCATCGAAAGTATGCTAATTGCAAATGGCCGGCAAAGACAAAGCGACAGATGCTGAGATGTGAGTAAAATAAAACTCAGTAATACACATACAAGATAACAAAAATTCAATTCATAACCACAAAACGATTTCCTATGTTCAGACGGTGTATTACAGAAAATGGTTCGAATGACACCGCTCTATCGTTTACGGACATATCACTTTGAAAACACCGGTTCTCGTCCGATCACCGAAGTTAAGCAAAGTCGAGGCTAGTTAGTACTTAAATGGGTGACCGCTGGGGAAACATAGGTGCTGTAAACATCTTTACATTTTTTTTATTTCAGAAGTATTCTCTACTTCAAGTCTGTCCCTTCATACGCTTTTGCCTCGCGCACAAATATACATATTTACAGGCACCAATTTCCATGCTTTTCTCTCACTGCACTTTCACAGCTTTATTCTGCAAAGTGAAATAACTGTAGCCAATGTTTGCTTAGTCATATAGTCCAGGCCACCACCCGCTTCTAGTGTCATGCGGCTTTCGCTAATTCTTCCTTCAGTATATTGGCTCCCTGGTGAATCGTGCTCGACGATTAAACTTCATTTTTACTCATACTTATGGGCAGAGACAATTTGATCGGCTCTCCTACATGTGCAAATGTTGAAAGTAGCATAGAGCAGGCAACTGCAGCAGTGAACGGTTGAACGCCTCTTGCAATAGAAGCGAGTGAAATGTAAAAAAGAGAGAGAAGAAAGAAAAGAAAATATAAAATCTACTCTAAAGTTACTTTGAAATTTCAGCTGCCAGAGGCATAGTTGAAAATTTATAAAACTTTTTTAAAGTAATAACATTAAACAAAAAGTGTACGATGCTAACAGCACCTACGTTTCCCAAGCGGTCACCCATCTAAGTACTCACTAGGCTCGACGTTGCTTAACTTCGGTGGTCGGTCGAGGACCGGTGCTCTCAGCGTGATATGGCCGTAAGCGATTATCAACATGCCTTTTAGTACCTTTTTTCTAATAAACGACTAAATGCAAGCAGCTTTTAACATTTTACAATCTATACTCACTTTTGTCATAATTTTCAAATCTTTACCCTACTTTTCTTCTACCAGTTCACTATTGCATCGGCTGATCAAACTTTCTTTCTTTTATTCTAACTTCCATATACACTACTAGCAACTAGCTTCACGCTCACTAGCTTTCAGATTTCACTTTGCCGCTGCCCATTAGTCAATAGTCCTTCACTGTCACGCCACACTTCCCTTACTACTACTACTTCTGTCCCAATCTTACCTACAAATGCTCCTCAACACATCACCACACGTCATCACAAACTTATGCTCTGGCTATCCGCACCAATAGCAAAGAGCTATGGATCTTCCTGATGCGACGCTCGCCACATCAACGTCCAGTATTTAGCAAAATTTCCCCGCTTGTGACTCGCCCATCTTTCATTTCACTTCCGTGGACTTTATGCTAGTGGAAATGACTCTCTACGTGCATATTACTAAAGCCCGCATCAATTCTAGTGGCTGGTGCATGATGGGACACTTTACAGCGAGCGAAGTTGTCGGAGGTAAACAAGCAATGCTGCTTATGACAACAATCTTCATCGAAAGTATGCTAATTGCAACTGGCCGGCAAAGACAAAGCGACAGATTCTGAAGTGTGAGTAAAATAAAAATCAGGGATCCTTTTTAAAACGGGGTCCACATTTTTCATTAACGGAACACTTTGAAACTTGGAACACTGGTAGAATGTGTCATATAAAACATCTTTTTCTTTTAGTCTTCTTTAGAAATAAAGAAATCCATAAATTATTCCATGTTAAAATTGTCGTATTTGTGTAATTTCAACCAATCACTGACGTCCATTCATCCGATATACATTAAGTGCCGACTACATAAACAAACGATTCTGAAACAATTAACCCTAACCCTAACCCTAGGGTTAGGGTTAGAGTTAGGGTTAGGGTTAAAGCAAATTTAAAATGAAAAAAGCAAATAAAACGAAGCTATGGAGATTAAATACGCTTTACATTGCTTAATCTGCCAAAGGAGTAAATGTAAACAACTGAATACTTGTCAGTGATTGGTTGAAATTATCGAAATAAGACAATTTTGTACATGAAATAAATTGGAATACAAAAATATTTTTCTGTTCTATAACACAAAATAGATAAGTATACGAAGTTTGAAAGACTTTCGGTACCAAAAACACTACGTAAAACATTAATGAAAAATGTGGCCCTCGTTTTAAAAAGGATCCAAACAAGGATCCAAACAAAAATTCAATTCATAACCACACAACAATTTCCTATGTTCAGACGGTGTATTACAGAAAACGGTTTGAATGACACTTCTCTATCGTTCACGGCGTTATCACTTTGAAAACACCGGTTCTCGTCTAATCACCGAAGTTAAGCAAAGTCGAGCCTAGTTAGTACTTAAATGGGTGACCGCTTGGGAAACCTAGGTGCTGTAAACATCTTTGCATTCTTTTATTTCAGAAGTATTCTCTACTTCAAGTCTGTCTCTTCTTTCGCTTTTGCCTCGCACACAAATATACATATTTACAGCTTTATTCTGCAAAGTGAAATCACTGTTGCCAATGTTTGCTTAGTCATATAGTCCAGGCCACCACCCGCTTCTAGTTTCATGCGGCTTTCCCTAATTCTTACTTCAGTATATTGGCTCCCTGGTGAATCGTGCTCGACTATTAAACTTCATTTTACTCATACTTATGGGCAGAGTCAATTTGATCGGCTCTCCTACATGTGCAAATGTTGAAAGTAGCATAGAGCAGGCAACTGCAGCAGTGAATGGTTGAACGCCTCTTGCAATAGAAGCGAGTGAAATGAAAAAAAGAGAGAGAAGAAGGAAAAGAAAATATAAAATCTACTCTAAAGTTTCTTTGAAATTTCAGCTGCCAGAGGCATAGGTGAAAACCTATAAAACATTTTGAAAGTAATAACATTAAACAAAAAGTGTGCGATGCTTACAGCACCTAGGTTTCCCAAGCTGTACCCCATCTAAGTACTCACTAGGTTCGATATTGCTTAACTTCGGTGATCGGACGAGGATCGGTGCTCTCAGCGTGATATGGCCGTAAGCGATATTCAACATGCCTTTTAGTACCTTTTTTCTAATAAACGACTAAATGCATGCACCTTTTAACATTTTACAATTTATACTCACTTTTGTCACAATTTTCAAATCTTTACTCTACTTTTCTTCTACCAGTTCACTATTGCATCGGATGAGCAAACTTTCTTTCTTTCTTTTATTCTAACTCCCAAATACACCACTAGCAACCAAGGGCCCGGGAACAGGGGGTGCAGCGGGTGCACCCGCACCTCCTAGAATTTTCAGGGGGTGCAAGATCAAAATTTGCACCCCCTACATAATCTTACCAGTTGCAGAAAAAAAGTATCTAAAATCTATCGGTATAAAATGGTTAAGTTCTATCTCGTTTCAAAACAAAAAATAAAATAAATATATGAATAAATAAAAGTGATGAAGCTAGCATAAAATTCCCTAGGGAGTTTAGGACCACTAACTTCTGAAGGCAAGTAGCGTCAAAATACAGAAAAGTAAGTGACAATAACAACAGTAGCAGCAACAATAACCACAACAAAACCAGCATGTATGGTTAATTTTTAACGTATAGCATTACTTGAATTATTGAAGACATCTCCCACCCAGTTTCTGTCTGTCAATACTTCTCTCCATCTTTTAGTACCACTCCCAAGTTTAAAGACTTAAAACATGGTTGAATGGATTCGACCGTTTGACCCCAGTCTAAAAATAAAACCCCTTCAAAATTCTTTCAATACAAAACGACCATTCAATATTCGATACTATTATTTGCTTGACCAGTGCCTGGGTAAGTGCCTTTTTTTTCAACTCCAACTTTAGTCTTGATTCACCTTTTCATTAAATCTTAATTCCTCTCTATCTGCTTGAGTTCCTTAGGAAATAGTTTCCTTTTAGCGTTACTACTAACAAATCGTATCTTAAAGACTTAGTTTAGGCAGAATGCCTTATATATCGACAACTTTCATTTTTTTATCTTGCCTTAATTCTGTCATATTATTAATCAAATGTCTTCCTGCCTATATATAAAATAGTATCTGCGTCATATCTGTTTCCGATACTGTCGTGCTTTTTCGTTTTATATAGAAAACGTTGATTTAATTAGTTTGATAAGTGTCTCTGCACGAAACACTCGAACCTTCAGTCACTATGTAACTTTCGCCGATCAATAAATCTATACTTATTGAGACTGACTCAACATAAGTTCTATTTTTCATGTTTGAACCACTACGCCTGATGAGAACCCAATAATGTTCGGAAATCGATTAAAGTTGTTCATCTTTTTTTTTTCAATCTACGGAGAAAAAGGCTAAATTTGCCCTCTTTATAAATATACGATATATATATATAAATATAAATAGACCTCGATAATCGGTTCGGGATTTTCCCCCAATGATTTTACAAAGGTCACTTGGGGCCCCAATTCGCCGTGAAACCATTTGGTAGCTGGTATCGTTACGAGGTCTGTTTATATTTATCCACTTCTCTACTTGTAGAGTAAGCTCGGATCTATTTTAAAACGGGGGCCACATTTTTCATTAATGTTTTACGTAGTGTTTTTGGTACCGAAAGACTTTCAAACTTCGTATACTTATCTATTTTGTGTTATAGAACAGAAAAATATTTTTGTATTCGAATTTATTTCATGTAAAAAATTGTCTTATTTCGATAATTTCAACCAATCACTGACAAATATTCAGTTGTTTACATTTACTCCTTTGGCTGATTAAGCGATGTAAAGCGTATTTAATCTCCATAGCTTCGTTTTATTTGCTTTTTTCATTTTAAATTTGCTTTAATCCTAACCCTAACCCTAACCCTAACCCTAACCATAGGGTTAGGGTTAGGGTTAGAGTTAATTGTTTCAGAATCGGCTGAATGGACGTCAGTGATTGGTTGAAATTACAGAAATACGACAAATTTAACATGGAATAACTTATGGATTTCTTTTTTTTTTTAAGAAGACTAAGAGAAAAAGATGTTTTATATGACACATTGTACCAGTGTTCCAAGTTTCAAAGTGTTTCGTTAATGAAAAATGTGGCCCCCGTTTTAAAAAAGATCCGTAAGCTCTCCTCCGGTTATATGGTTTTACCGTATATTATCACATATGTATATATATATATATAATATATATATGTGTGTGTGTGTGTGTGTATGTGTGTATATACATATATAGAGAGAGAGGTAGGTAGGTACATATGTAAGCACATACACGCATGCATATACATACGAATGTATGTATTTGTGTGTCTGTATGTCACCCCACCATCGCCTGATAACTAATGTTGATGCGATTATGCCCCTGTAACTTGGCGGTTCGAAAAAAGAGGCGATAGAATTAATACGAGGCTTCTAAAGAATAATTTCTGGCGTTGATTTCTTCAAATAAAAGACGGTGCTCTAGTATGGCTTATCGTCTTTTGAAGCATATTGGATGGGAGGTCATGTTGCTGGTTTTGCCAATAAAAACACAAGCACTATTTATTTGATGTTCACTATTTGTTTTTCAGGGTTTTGTTCGACCAGAGTTCTTTCGTTACAATTCAGTGGCCTTATACGTGGTTCTTTACTTATTTTTTCTTTCTTGTGTCTGCCCTTTTTAATCATCTGCCATGTTGTATTCAACAGAAATTCAAAATCTTATGGGAAACTTCGTAAATCTTGTAATGGAACTTGCTGAAGAATGCAGTGCAGAAGTAAGCCAGTGGTTTAAGCGTCGGAACAATTTCCTCTCTGATACAATTCAAAATGAAATTTTAGAGGCATATGCTCATAACATTTTACATGAGATCAAAATAAAAGTAGAAAATTCCAGATTTATTGGCATTATATGTGATGGTACCACTAATTGCTCTGGCATGGAACAAGTATCAATCACTGTCCGGTACGTTTCTGAAGACCTGAATGTCAATGAGGATTTTCTAGGTTTTTATAACCCCCCTGACTGCTCTTCGAAGACACTGACTAAGATTATTCTAGATGTTTTTTGTCACATAAACATTTCACTTGGCTCAAAGTTATGCTGTGTTTCATTTGATGGTGCAAGTACCATGAGTGGAAACATTTCAGGTGTACAAACGCGATTGAAAAATTTGTTTCCAGGTACATATTTTGTACACTGTAGAAACCACTCTCTAGACCTTGTCCTCCAAGAAGTTAGTTCTAAGGTTACCTTTGTAGCTGATGCACTGAACTTTGTTCATCAATGCGCCAGTCTTGTAAAAGAGTTACCAAAAAGAAAAGCACAATGGACAAATCTTTGTGGTGAGAATGTTATCATGTTGCAAGCAGTGTGTCCAACTCGGTGGTGCATTAGAGAAGCAGCACTGAAACAGGCAGAAAACAATTATAAGAATATTCAAAATTTTTTGCTTGGCCTTCTTAATGACTTGTAGTTAAGAGCAACAACAAAAGCTACTGTTAAAGGGCTGCTAAAACAATCTGGCAAGCTTCCATTTTATCCGGCATTAAAATCGCTGGGGATATATTTGGGGTATGTAAGTCAGTGGCACGTAGCTTACAGCGTCCAGGCACGACAGACGGTGATTGCTTGAAATTGATTGAAAAGTTGAAAAACTCTCTTTCAAAAATGAGAAGTGAGAAGGTTTTTGAAAAATATTTTGATGAAGTATCCTCTTCTGACTTAGTGAAAATGCCCAACATTTCGCGATCTAAAAATACACCACTGTGCTTTAGGCACACAACAACTACTGAAGAAGTTGCTCTTTCTGTCACCGATAACTGGCGTCGGCAATTTTTCTCTATAGTGGCTGTCATCGAAAATGAATTGACTCGCCGGATTCAGCAACAGGGAATACGTGTATGCTCTGAGCCAGAGGAGTTGCTGTTGTCAGCAGTCACTTGTGGTGTATTTAACTTTGAAGATGCACATCTACCTGCTTCTTTTGATTTGCTCTTACTGTCATCTCAAATCAAACTTCTTGCTAGCCTATGGACGGAAAGGGAAACTTTGCCTAAATCATTTAATGACATAGTTGAAAATGGAGAGCGTCTGATGCTATTCGTCATTCTAGTATGCCACAAGTATTGGCGTTAATGCAGCTTGTCTTGTCTTCACCTGTATCTGTTGCATCAAGCGAAAGAATATTCAGTGCACTTCGCCGTTTGAAGACCTGGCTCCGTACCACAATGAAACAGCACCGTCTTATACATTGTGCCATAATGCATGTACATAAAAAATATACGAGGAAAACACTTTGCACATCCTCATGAAACGTTTCATTAACAAAACGTGTGAGCGTAGGAAAACTTTTGGAATATGTTGATGCAGTTTTTTTCATATACGTGTGAATTATGGAGTGATGCAAAAACTCGGCTTACTTCCATTTTAACACTACTTATAGCTTCATTATTTCTTTCTTGGTAAACTGACATTTGAATGTTCAGAGAAAACTTCAAAAGTAACTATTAGTGACTTCTCTTCAAAATGAACAAAATTTGGCATCATGCTGTTATCAAGTACCTGTAGAAAAAGGATTTAGTCCCCAAGAACATGTTGATATATCGGAGGATGATGCTCCAGTTTTATCAACAGTGCAAAACTGATTAAGTGATTTGAGCAGACATAATTTTGAGAAGACTAATGATCTGAACAGTCTGCAACTGCCTCCACTGGAGAAAAAAAATGAATTGCCAGTGTTATTAGCATATCACGTGTGAGGGCTGAGAATATTCTACACAATAAATTTGGCATGATGAAAGTTTCTGCTTGGTGGGTGTTGCTTCTTCTGACACCTGATTAAAAGGGCACCAGGCTGATCACATTTCGATAATATCTGACATTGCTTGAGGCAAATCCAGTTTCCTTAAACGTGTTGGGTTTATCATTTTGAGTTAGAGAATAAGAGATAATCTAACAGTGGAGACACTCTTCAACACTTACTCTAAAGAAGGTCATCAAGATCGTTTAATCTGCAGGGAAGGTGATGGCCTCAGTATTTTGGATTGCAAAAAGCATCGTGTTTATTGACTACTTTCAAAGGCTCTCACCATCAATGGAGAGTGCTGTACTGTTCCACCTTTCTAAGGCAGTTGTGAAAGGTTATCAAGGCCAAACGCAAGGAAAACTGTCGAGTATGTTTTTCTTTCATAGAAACAAATACTCCAGTGCACAAGTAATTGGTTTCGATGGCTGCTGTGTGTGATTGGCTTTGGACTGCTAAGCCACCCTCCCTACTTTAATGATTTGACCTCATCTTATGATCTATATTCCCTACATATATAAAAAAAAATCCTTGGTTTGGAACCAATATCATAGTGATGATGTTTTATCAGCTGTTGAAAACTTGTTTAACTAACAGGATAGCTTCTTTTCCAATGCAATCGAAGCAATGAATCGCTGAAAGAAGTATGCAGATAATCCTTTCTGTTTGATTTTCACTTTTCAATTGCGTCAATTTTATTCCAATTTCAAAAATGTGTATTGTTCACATGAACTAAACCAACAGTATGTTTATCCAACATTTCACAAAACTTTATTAAAACTTCCATCGTTGAATGTTTTAACATTGTAATGTTGTCACCTTGTACAAAATGCCAGCTTCCACATCCTGTTCTGTGATGGAGGGGAAAATGATCAAACTTTAAACCTCTGTTACAGTTTTCTAAAGTTTTTCTGGAATAAGTGAATAGCATCAGATTCAACGGGAAAAATTACACCAATATATCAAATTTGAAAATTTTCGCTTAATTTTAAAATTTCAGCAGGTGAAATCAAGCAGAAAAGATCCTAATATATAAAAATGAACTTCATTTGGTCACATTCTATGACAATATAATGGTCAGCCTGTTAACTTTCCAGTCGATCCCCATAATAATAAAAGTTATTATTGAACATTTGTTTGTTTTGATACCCAAGTTAGAAAACTTCACCTTGTTTGTAAAAATTTTGGGTACTACAGGAGAAGTGTAGACCTGAGTTCTGAGAGTGCGCATGTCACAAATTTGCGCGTGCACGCGCATTAGTTGTAAGTAGTCAAGTTTAGCTCACAAGGCAAATGACGAGATGCGCAGATTCGCGCTACTTGCTGGAAAAGGAGCGGGGTTATCCATGTAATACAAAAAGAAAATTGCAGATAAGTTGAATATAAAAGTGAAAAATAATCATTGAATACTGAAAAAACATTCACCTCCACTAACTTTAAACACTAACCCTAAACCCTAACCCTAATCCCTAACCCTTAATAAAATATGGGAAAAGCTGGAGATGAATGTTTTGAAAACATTCTGAACTATCTTTCAGAATGGTTTACTTTTCAATGAAATATCATTCGGTTATTTTTCATGTTTTCATTCAATTAATCTGCAATTTTCTTCTTGTATCAGATGGATAACCCACACTCCATTTACAGCAAGTAGCGCGCGTCTCGTTTTTTACCTGTGTGCTAAATTCGAATACTTACGACTAACGCAGGCGCATGCGCAAATTTGTGACATGCACACTGCCAGAACTCGGATCCACACTTCTCCAGTAATGCCAAATTTTGAAACTGAGTTCGCAACCCCTAAGCAAATTTTGTTCCCGGGCCACTGCTAGCAACTAGCTTCACGCTCACTCGCTTTCAGATTTCACTTTGCCGCTGCCAATTAGTCAATAGTCCTTCACTGTTACGCCACACTGCCCTTACTACTACTACTTGTGTCCCAATCTTACCCACAAATGCTCCTCAACACATCACCACACGTCATCACAAACTTATGCTCTGGCTATCCGCACCAATAGCAAATAGCTATGGATCTTCCTGACGCGACACTCGCCACATCAACGTCCAGTATTTAGCAAAATTTTCCCGCTTGTGACTCGCCCATCTTTCATTTCACTTCCGTGGACTTTATGCTAGTGGAAATGACTCTCTACGTGCATATTACTAAAGCCCGCATCAAGTCTAGTGACTAGTGCATGATGGGACACTTTACAGCGAGCGAAGTTGTCGGAGGTAAACAAGCAATGCTGCTTATGACAACAATCTTCATCGAAAGTATGCTAATTGCAACTGGCCGGCAAAGACAAAGCGACAAATGCTGAGATGTGAGTAAAATAAAACTCAGTAATACACATACAAGATAACAAAAATTCAATTCATAACCACACAACGATTTCCTATGTTCAGACGGTGTATTACAGAAAACGGTTCGAATGACACCTCTCCATCGTTTACGGCCATATCACTTTGAAAACACCGGTTCTCGTCCGATCATCGAAGATTAGCAAAGTCAAGCCTAGTTAGTACTTAGATGGGTGACCGCTTGGGAAAACTAGGTGCTGTAAAGATCTTTCCATTCTTTTATTTCAGAAGTATTCTCTACTTCAAGTCTGTCTCTTCTTTCGCTTTTGCCTCGCACACAAATATATGTATTTACAGGCACCAATTTCCATGCTTTTCTCTCACTGCACTTTCACAGCTTTATTCTGCAAAGTGAAATAACTGTTGCCAATGTTTGCTTAGTAATATAGTCCAGGCCACCACCCGCTTCTAGTTTCATGCGGCTTTCGCCAATTCTTACTTCAGTATATTGGCTCCCTGGTGAATCGTGCTCGACGATTTAACTTAATTTTACTCATACTTATTGGCAGAGTCAATTTGATTGGCTCTCCTACATGTGCAAATGCTGAAAGTACCATAGAGCAGGCAACTGCAGCAGTGAACGGTTGAATGCCTCTTGCAATAGATGCGAGTGAAATGAAAAAAAGAGAGAGAAGAAGGAAAAGAAAATATAAAATCTACTCTAAAGTTTCATTGAAATTTCAGCTGCCAGAGGCATAGGTGAAAACTTTTCAAACATTTTTAAAGTAATAACATTAAACAAAAAGTATGCGATGCTTACAGCACCTAGGTTTCCCAAGCGGTCACACATCTAAGTACTCACTAGGCTCGACATGGCTTAACTTCGGTGATCGGACGAGAGCCGACGCTCTCAGCATGATATGGCCGTAAGCGATTACCAACCTGCCTTTTCGTACCTTTATTCTAATAAACGACTAAATGCAAACACCTTTTAACATTTTACAATTTATACTCACTTTGTCACAATTTTCAAATCTTTACTCTACTTTTCTTCTACCATTTCACTATTGCATCGGCTGAGCACTCTTTCTTTTATTCTAACTCACAAATACGCCACTAGCAACTAGCTTCACGCTCACTCGCTTTCAGATTTCACTTTGCCGCTGCCTATTAGTCAATAGTCCTTCACTGTCACGCCACACTGCCCTTACTACTACTACTTGTGTCCCAATCTTACCCACAAATGCTCCTCAACACATCACCACACGTCATCACAAACTAATTCTCTGACTATCCGCACCAATATCAAATAGCTATGGATCTTCCTGACGCGACGCTCGCCAGATCAACGTCCAGTATTTAGCAAAATTTCCCCGCTTGTGACTCGCCCATCTTTCATTTCACTTCCGTGGACTTTATGCTAGTGGAAATCACTCTCTACGTGCATATAACTAAAGCCCGCATCAAGTCTAGTGACTGGTGCATGATGGGACATTTTACAGCGAGCGATGTTGTCGGAGGTAAACAAGCAATGCTGCTTATGACAACAATCTTCATCGAAAGTATGCTAATTGCAACTGGCAGGCAAAGACAAAGCGACAGATGCTGAGATGTGAGTAAAATGAAACTCAGTAATACACATACAAGATAACAAAATTCAATTCATAACCACAAAACGATTTCCTATGTTCAGACGGTGTATTACAGAAAACGGTTCGAATGACACCTCTCTATCGTTCACGGCCATATCACTTTGAAAACACCGATTCTCGTCCGATCACCGAAGTTAAGCAAAGTCGAGCTTAGTTAGTACTTAGATGGGTGACCGCTAGGGAAAATTAGGTGCGGTAAACATCTTTCCATTCTTTTATTTAAGAAGTATTCTCTACTTCAAATCTGTCTCTTCTTTCGCTTTTGCCTCGCACACAAATATACATATTTACAGGCACCAATTTCCATGCTTTTCTCTCACTGCACTTTCACAGCTTTATTCTGCAAAGTGAAATAACTGTTGCGAATATTTGCTTAGTCATATAGTCCAGGCCACCACCCGCTTCTAGTTTCATCCGGCTTTCGCTAATTCTTACTTCAGTATATTGTCTCCCTGGTGAATCGTGCTCGACGATTAAACTTCATTTTACTCATACTTATGGGCAGATTCAATTTGATCGGCTCTCCTACATGTGCAAATGTTGAAAGTAGCATAGAGCAGGCACCTGCAGCAGTGAACGGTTGAACGCCTCTTGCAATAGAAGCGAGTTAAATGTAAAAAAAAGAGAGAAGAAGGAAAAGAAAATATAAAATCTACTCTAAAGTTTCTTTGAAATTACAGCTGCCAGAGGCATAGGTGAAAACTTATAAAACATTTTTAAAGTAATAACATTAAAGAAAAGTGTGCGATGCTTACAGCACCTAGGTTTCCCAATCGGTCACCCATCTAAGTACTCACTAGGCTCGACGTTGGTTAACTTCGGTGATCGGACGAGAACCGGTACTCACAGCGTGATATGGCCGTAAGCGATTGTCAATCTGCCTTTTGGTACATTTATTCTAATAAACGACTAAATGCATGCACCTTTTATCATTTTACAACTTATACTCACTTTTGTCACAATTTTCAAATCTTTACTCTACTTTTCTTCTACCAGTTCACTATTGCATCGACTGATCAAACTTTCTTTCTTTTATTCTAACTCCCAAATACACCACTAGCAACTAGCTTCACGCTCACTAGCTTTCAGATTTCACTTTGCCGCTGCCAATTAGTCAATAGTGCTTCACTGTCACGCCACACTGCCCTTACTACTACTACTTGTGTCCCAATCTTACCCACAAATGCTCCTCAACACATCACCACACGTCATCACAAACTTATGCTCTGGCAATCCGCACCAATAGCAAATAGCTATGGATCTTCCAAGGGCCCGAGAACAGGGGATGCAGCGGGAGAACCTGCACCCCTAGAATTTTCAGGGGGTGCAAGATCAAAATTTGCACCCCCTACATAATCTTACCAGTTTCAGAAAAAAAGTGTCTAAAATCTATCGGTATAAAATGTTTATTTCGATCTCGTTTCAAAACAAAGAAAAATAAATAAATTAATTAATAAATAAATAAATAGATAAAAGTGATGAAGCTGGCATAAAATTCCCTAGGGAGTTTAGGACCACTAATTTCTGAAGTAAAGTAGCGTCAAAATACAAAAAAATAGGTGACAATAACAGCCGTAGCAGCAACAATATCAACAAAACCAGCATATATAGTTAATTTTGAGTATATAGCATTACTTGAATTATTGAAGACAGCTCCCACCCAGTTTCTGTCTGTCAATACTTCTCTCCATCTTTCAGAACCACTCCCAAATTCTTTGTAATTGGTGTTGCTAAAGACTTAAAACATGGTTGAATGGGTTCGACCGTTTGACCCCAGTCTAAAAATAAAACCCCTTCAAAATTCTTTCAGTACAAAACAACCATTCAATATTCCATTATCAACTGGACCACTGCCTGGATAAGTGCCTTTTTTTTCAACTCCAACTTTAGTCTTGATTCACCTTACTTATTGAGACTGACTCAACATAAGTTCTATTTTTCATGTTTGAACCACTACGCCTTGTTTGAAAATCGATTAAGGTTGTTCATCTTTTTTTCAATCTACGGAGAAATGGCTAAATTTGCCCTCTTTATAAATACACGTTATATATATATATATATATATATATATATATATATATATATATATATATATATATATATATATATATATATATATATATATATATATATAGACCACGATAATCGACTCAGGATTCTCCCCCAATGACTTTACTAAGGTCATTCGGGGCCCCAATTCGCCGTGAAACCATTTGGTAGCTGGTATCGTTACGAGGTTTATTTATATTTACCCACTTCTCTACCTGTAAAGTAAGCTCTCCTCCAGTTATAAGATTTTACCGTATATTATCATATATATATATATATGTGTGTGTGTGTGTGTGTGTGTGTGTGTGTGTGTGTGTGTGTGTGTGTGTGTGTGTGTGTGTGTGTGTGTGCGTATGTGTGTATATATATATATATATATATATATATATATATATATATATATATATATATATATAGTGAGAGAGAGAGAGATGTAGGTAGGTACATATGCAAGCACACATACACGCACGCATATATATACGAATGTATGTATTTGTGTGTCTGAATGTCACCCCACCATCGCATGATAACTAATGTTGATGCGATTATGCCCCTGTAACTTGGCGGTTCGAAAAAAGAGGTGATAGAATTAATACGAGGCTTCCAAAGAATAATTCCTGGCGTTGATTTGTTCAAATAAAAGACGGTGCTCTAGTAAAGCCTATCGTTTTTTTTAAGCATATTGGATGGGACGTCATGTTGCTGGTTTTGCCAATAAAAACACAAGCACTATTTATTTGATGTTCACTATTTGTTTTTCAGGTTTTTGTTCGACCAGAGTTCTTTTGTTACAATTCAGTAGCCTTATACGTGGTTCTATACTTATTTTTTCTTTCTTGTGTCTGCCCTTTTTAATCATCTGCCATGTTGTATTCAACAGAAATTCAAAATCTTATGGGAAACTTCGTAAATCTTGTAAGGGAATTTGCTGAAGAATGCAGTGCAGAAGTAAGTCAGTGGTTTAAGCGTCGGGACAATTTCCTCTCTGATACAACTCAAAATGAAATTTTAGAGGCATATGCTCATAACATTTTACATGAGATCAAAATAAAAGTAGAAAATTCCAGATTTATTGGCATTATATGTGATGGTACCACTAATTGCTCTGGCATGGAACAAGTATCAATCACTGTCCGGTACGTTTCTGAAGACCTGAATGTCAATGAGGATTTTCTAGGTTTTTATAATCCCCCTGACTGCTCTTCGAAGACACTGACTAAGATTTTTCTAGATATTTTTTGTCGCCTAAACGTTTCACTTGACTCAAAGCTATGCTGTTTTTCATTTGATGGTGCAAGTACCATGAGTGGAAACATTTCAGGTGTACAAATGCGATTCAAAAATTTGTTCCCAGGTACATATTTTGTACACTGTGAAAACCACTCTCTAGACCTTGTCCTCCAAGAAGATAGTTCTAAGTTTACCTTTGTAGCTGATGCACTGAACTTTGTTCATCAACACGCCATTTTTGTAAAAGTCACCAAAAAGAAAAGCACAATGGACAAATCTTTGTGGTGAGAATGTCATCATGTTGCAAGCAGTGTGTCCAACTCGGTGGTGCATTAGAGTAACAGCACTGAAATGAGCAGAAAACAATTATAAGAACATTCAAATTTTTTGCTTAACCTTCTTAATGACTCATCGTTAAGAGCAACAACAAAGGCTACTGTTAAAGGGCTGCTAAAACAATCTGGCAAAGCTTCCACTTTGTTCAGCATTAAAATCGCTGGGGATATATTTGGGGTATGTGAGCCAGTGGCAGGTAGCTTACAGCGTCCAAGCACGACAGCCGGTGATTGCTTGAAATTGATTGAAAAGTTGAAAACCTCTCTTTCAAAAATGAGAAGTGAGAAGGTTTTTGAAAAATATTTTGATGAAGTATCCTCTTCTGACTTGGTGAAAATACCCAACATTTCGCGATCTAAAAATACACCACTGCGCTTTAGGCACACAACAACTACTGAACAAGTTGCTCTTTCTATCACCGATGACTGGCGTCGGCAATTTTTCTCTATAGTGGCTGTCATCGAAAATGAATTGACTCGCCGGTTTCAGCAACAGGGAATACGTGTATGCTCTGAGCGAGAGGAGTTGCTGTTGTCAGCAGTCAATTGTGGAGTATTTAACTTTGAAAATGCACATCTACCTGCTTCTTTTGATTTGCTCTTACTGCCATCTCAAATCAAACTTCTTGCTGGCCTATGGACGGAAAGGGAAAATTTGCCTAAATTATTTAATGACGTAGTTGATAAATGGAGAGTGTCTGATGCTATTTTTCGTTCTAGTATGCCACAAGTGTTGGCGTTGATGCAGCTTGTCTTGTCTTCACCTGTATCTGTTGCATCAAGCGAAAGAACATTCAGTGCACTTCGCCATTTGAAGACCTGGCTCCGTACCACAATGACACAACACCGTCTTACACATACGATGAAAACACTTTGCACATCCTCATGAAACGTTTCATTAACAAAACGTGTGAACGTAGGAAAACTTTTGGAATGTGTTGATACAGTTTTTTTCATATACGTGTGTATTATGGAGTGATGCAAAAACTCGGCTTACTTCCATTTTAACACTTCTTATAGCTTCATTATTTCTTGGTAAACTGACATTTGAATGTTCAGAGAAAACTTCAAAAGTAACTATTAGTGGCTTCTCTTCAAGATGAGCAAAATTTGGCATCATGATGTTATCAAGTACCTGTAGAAAAAGGATTTAGTCCCCAAGAACATGTTGATATATCGGAGGATGATGCTCCAGTTTTATCAACAGTGCAAAACTGATTAAGTGATTTGAGCAGAGATAATTTTGAGAAGACTAATGATCTGAACAGTCTGCAACTGCCTCCACTGGAGAAAAAAAATGAATTGCCAGTGTTATTAGCATATCACGTGTGAGGGCTGAGAATATTCTACACAATAAATTTGGCATGATGAAAGTTTCTGCTTGGTGGGTGTTGCTTCTTCTGACACCTGATTAAAAGGGCACCAGGCTGATCACATTTCGATAATATCTGACATTGCTTGAGGCAAGTTCAGTTTCCTTAAACGTGTTGGGTTTATCATTCTGAGTTAGAGAATAAGAGATAATCTAACAGTGGAGACACTCTTCAACACTTACTCTAAAGAAGGTCATCAAGATCGTTTAATCTGCAGGGAAGGTGATGGCCTCAGTATTTTGGATTGCAAAAAGCATCGTGTTTATTGACTACTTTCAAAGGCTCTCACCATCAATGGAGAGTGCTGTACTGTTCCACCTTTCTAAGGCAGTTGTGAAAGGTTATCAAGGCCAAACGCAAGGAAAACTGTCGAGTATGTTTTTCTTTCATAGAAACAAATACTCCAGTGCACAAGTAATTGGTTTCGATGGCTGCTGTGTGTGATTGGCTTTGGACTGCTAAGCCACCCTCCCTACTTTAATGATTTGACCTCATCTTATTATCTATATTCCCTACATATATAAAAAAAAATCCTTGGTTTGGAACCAATATCATAGTGATGATGTCTTATCAGCTGTTGAAAACTTGTTTAACTAACAGGATAGCTTCTTTTCCAAGGCAATTGAAGCAATGAATCGCTGAAAGAAGTATGTAGATATCTTTTCTGTTTGATTTTCACTTTTCACTTGCCTCAATTTTATTCCAATTTCAAAATTGTGTATTGTTTACATGAACTAAACCAACAGTATGTTTATCCAACATTTCACAAAGCTTTATTAAAAGTTCCATCGTTGAATGTTTTAACATTGTAATGTTGTCACCTTGTACAAAATGCCAGTTTCCACATCCTGTTCTGTGATGGAGGGGAAAATGATCAAACTTTAAACCTCTGTTACAGTTTTCTAAAGTTTTTCTGGAATAAGTGAATAGCATCAGATTCAACGGGAAAAATTACACCAATATATCAAATTTGAAGCTTTTCGCTTAATTTTAAAATTTCAGAAGGTGAAATCAAGCAGAAAAGATCCTAATATATAAAAATGAACTTCATTTGGTCACATTCTATGAGAATATATTGGTCAGCCTGTTAAATTTCCAGTCGATCCTCATGATAATAAAAGTTATTATTATTGAACATTTGTTTGTTTTGATACCAAAATTAGAAAACTTCACCTTGTTTGTAAAACTTTTGGGTACTACAGAAGTGTGAACCCGAGTTATGAGAGTGCGCATGTCACAAATTTGTGCGTGCACGCGCTTTAGTTGTAAGTAGTCAAGTTTAGCTCACAAGGCAAATGACGAGATGCGCAGATTCGCGCTACTTGCTGGAAAAGGAGCGGGGTTATCCATGTAATACAAAAAGAAAATTGCAGACAAGTTGAATATAAAAGTGAAAAATAATCATTGAATAATGAAAAAACATTCATCTCCCCTAACTTTAAACCCTAACTCTAAACCTAACCCCTAACCCTAAACCCTACCCTAAACCCTAATCATAATCCCTAACCCTTAATAAGATATGTGAAAAGTTGGAGATAAATGTTTTGAAAACATTCTGAACTATCTTTCAGAATGGTTTACTTTTCAATGAAATATCATTTCGTTATTTTTCATGTTTTCATTCAATTAATCTGCAATTTTCTTCTTGTATCAGATGGATAACCCACCCTCCATTTACAGCAAGTAGCGCGCGTCTCGTTTTTTACCTGAGTGCTAAATTCGACAGCTTACGACGAACGCAGGCGCATGCGCAACTTTGTGACATGCACACTCCCAGAACTTAGATCCACACGTCTCCAGTAGTGCCAAATTTTGGAACTGAGTTTCCAGCCCCTAAGCAAATTTTGTTCCCGGGCCACTGGTGGCTAGTGGTGTATTTGGGAGTTAGAATAAAAGAAAGAAACAAAGTTGGATCAGTCGATGCACTACTGAACTGGTAGAAGAAAAGTAGAGTAAAGATTTGAAAATTGTGACAAAAGTGAGTATAAATTGTAAAATGTTAAAAGCTGCTTGCATTTAGTCGTTTATTAGAATAAAGGTACTAAAAGACAGGTTGATAATCGCTTATGTCCATATCACGCTGAGAGCACCGGTTCTCGTCCGATCACCGAAGCTAATAAACGTCGAGCCTAGTGAGTACTTAGATGGGTGACTGCTTGTGAAACCTAGGTGCTGTAAGCATCGCACACTTTTTGTTTAATGTTACTACTTTCAAAATGTTTTATAAGTTTTCACCCATGCCTCTGGCAGCTGAAATTTCAATGAAACTTTAGAGTAGATTTTATATTTTCTTTTCCTTCTTCTCTCTCTTTTTTCAGTTCACTCGCATCTATTGCAAGAGGCGTTCCACCGTTCACTGTTGCAGTTGCCTGCTCTATGCTACTTTCAACATTTGCACATGTAGGAGAGCCGATCAAATTGACTCTGCCCATAAGTATGAGTAAAATGAAGTTTAATCTTCGAGCACGATTCAATAGGGAGCCAATATATTGAAGTAAGAATTAGCGAAAGCCGTATGAAACTAGAAGCGGGCGGTGGCCTGGACTATATGACTAAGCAAACATTGGCAACAGTTATTTCACTTTGCAGAATAAAGCTGTGAAAGTGCAGTGAGAGAAAAGCATGGAAATTGGTGTCTGTAAATATGTATATTTGTGAGCGAGGCAAAAGCGAAAGAAGAGACAGACTTGAAGTAGAGAATACTTCTGAAATAAAAGAATGGAAAGATGTTTACAGCACCTAGTTTTCCCAAGCGGTCACCCATCTAAGTACTAACTAGGCTCGACCTTGCTTAACTTCGGTGATCGGACGAGAACCGATGTTTTCAAAGTGATATGGCCGTAAACGATAGAGAGGTGTCATTCGAACCGTTTTCTGTAATACACCGTCTGAACGTAGGAAATCGTTGTGTGGTTATGAATTGAATTTTGTTATCTTGTATGTGTATTACTGAGTTTTATTTTACTCACATCTCAGCATCTGTCGCTTTGTCTTTGCCGGCCAGTTGCAATTAGCATACTTTCGATGAAGATTGTTGTCATAAGCAGCATTGCTTGTTTACCTCCGACAACATCGCTCGCTGTATAGTGTGCCATCATGCACCAGTCACTAGACTTGATTCGGGCTTTAGTAATATGCACGTAGACAGTCATTTCCACTAGCATAAAGTCCACGGAAGTGAAATGAAAGATGGGCGAGTCACAAGCGGGTAAATTTTGCTAAATACTGGATGTTGATGTGGCGAGTGTCGCGTCAGGAAGATCCATAGCTATTTGCTATTGGTGCGGATAGCCAGAGCATGAGTTTGTGATGACGTGTGGTGATGTGTTGAGGAGCATTTGCGGGTAAGATTGGGACACAAGTAGTAGTAGTAAGGG
Source organism: Octopus bimaculoides (assembly GCF_046866305.1). NCBI lineage: Eukaryota > Metazoa > Mollusca > Cephalopoda > Octopoda > Octopodidae > Octopus > Octopus bimaculoides. The sequence goes on along the minus strand of NC_142932.1, from coordinate 50,864,232 downwards.
CTGTGTGGCGTGACAGTGAAGGACTATTGTCTAATTGGCAGCGGCAAAGTGAAATCTGAAAGCTAGTGAACGTGAAGCTAGTTGCTAGTGGCGTATTTGTGAGTTACAATAAAAGAAAGAATGTTTGATCAGCCGAAACAATAATGAACTGGTTGAAGAAAAGTAGAGTAAAGATTTGAAAATTGTGACAAAAGTGAGTATAAATTGTAAAATGTGAAAAGCTGCTTGCATTTAGTCGTCTATTAGAATAAAGGTACTAAAGGGCAGGTTGATAATCGGTTACGGCCATATCACGCTGAGGGCGCCGGTTCTTGTCCGATCACCGAAGTTAAGCAGCGTCGAGCCTAGTGAGTACTTAGATGTGTGACCGCTTGAGAAACCTAGGTGCTGTAAGCATCGCACACATTTTGTATAAAGTTATTACTTTAAAAATGTTTTATAAGTTTTCACCTATGCCCCAGGCAGCTGAAATTTTAAAGAAGCTTTAGAGTAGATTTTATATTTTCTTTTCCTTCTTCTCTCATTTTTTCAGTTCACTCGCATCTATTGCAAGAGGCGTTCCACCGTTCACTGTTGCAGTTGCCTGCTCTATGCTACTTTCAACATTTGCACATGTAGGAGAGCCGATCAAATTGACTCTGCCCATAAGTATGAGTAAAATTAAGTTTAATCGTCGAGCACGATTCACCAGAGAGCCAATATACTGAAGTAAGAATTAGCGAAAGCCGCATGAAACTAGAAGCGGGTGGTGGCCTGGACTACATGACTAAGCAAACATTGGCAACAGCTATTTCACTTTGCAGAATAAAGCTGTGAAAGTGCAGTGAGAGAAAAGCATGGAAATTGGTGCCTGTAAATATGTATATTTGTGTGCGAGGCAAAAGCGAAAGAAGAGACAGACTTGAAGTAGAGAATACTTCTGAAATGAAAGAATGAAAAGATGTTTACAGCACCTAGGTTTCCCAAGCGGTCACCCATCTAAGTACTAACTAGGCCTGAATTTGCTTAACTTCGGTGATCGGACGAGAACCGGTGTTTTCAAAGTGATATGGCCGTAAACGATGGAGAGGTGTCATTCGAACCGTTTTCTGTAATACCCCGTCTGAACATAGGAAATCGTTTTGTGGTTATGAATTGAATTTTTGTTATCTTGTATGTGTATTACTGAGTTTTATTTTACTCACATCTCAGCATCTGTCGCTTTGTCTTTGCCGGCCAGTTGCAATTAGCATACTTTCGATGAAGATTGTTGTCATAAGCAGCATTGCTTGTTTACCTCCGACAACATCGCTCGTTGTCAAGTGACCCATCATGCACCAGTCACTGGACTTGATGCGGGCTTTAGTAATATGCAAGTAGAGAGTCATTTCCACTAGCATAAAAATGTTTTATAAGTTTTCACATATGCCTCTGCCATTTGAAATTTTAAAGAAACTTTAGAGTAGATTTTATATTTTCTTTTCCTTCTTCACTCTCTTTTTTTCATTTCACTCGCTTCTATTGCAAGAGGCGTTCAACCGTTCACTGCTGGAGTTGCCTGCTTTCGTTGAAGATTGTTGTCATAAGCAGCATTGCTTGTTTACCTCCGACAACATCGCTCGCTGTAAAATGTCCCATCATGCACCAGTCACTAGACTTGATGCCGGCTTTAATAATATGCACGTAGAGAGTCATTTCCACTAGCATAAAGTCCACGGAAGTGAAATGAAAGACGGGCGAGTCAAAAGCGGTGAAATTTTGCTAAATACTGGACGTTGATGTGGCGAGCGTCGCGTCAGGAAGATCCATAGCTATTTGCTATTGGTGCGGATAGCCAGAGAATTAGTTTGTGATGACGTGTGGTGATGTGTTGAGGAGCATTTGTGGGTAAGATTGGGACACATGTAGTAGTAGAAAGGGCAGTGTGGCGTGACAGTGAAGGACTATTGACTAATTGGCAGCGGCAAAGTGAAATCTGAAAGCTAGTGATCGTGAAGCTAGTTGCTAGCGGCGTATTTGTAAGTTAGAATAAAAGAAAGAAAGTTTGATCAGCCGATGCAATAGTGAACTGGTAGAAGAAAAGTAGTGTAAAGATTTGAAAATTGTGACAAAAGTGAGTATAAATTGTAAAATGCTTAAAGCTGCTTGCATTTAGTCGTTTATTAGAATAAAGGTACTACAAGGCAGGTTGATAATCACTTACTGCCATATCACGCTGAGAGCACCGGTTATCGTCCGATCAAGGAAGTTAAGTAACGTCGAGCCTATTGAGTACTTAGATGGGTGACCGCTTGGGAAACCTAGGTGCTGTAAGCATCGCACACTTTTTGTTTAATGTTACTACTTTCAAAATGTTTTATAAGTTTTCAGCTATGCCTCTGGCAACTGAAATTTGAACGAAACTTTAGCGTAGATTTTATATTTTCTTTTCCTTCTTCTCTCTCTTTTTCATTTCACTCGCATCTATTGCAAGAGGCGTTCAACCGTTCACTGTTACAGTTGCCTGCTCTATGCTACTTTCAACATTTGCACATGTAGGAGAGCCGATCAAATTGACTCTGCCCATAAGTATGAGTAAAATGAAGTTTAATCGTCGAGCACGATTCACCAGGTAGCCGATATACTGAAGTAAGAATTAGCGAAAGCCGCATGAAACTAGAAGCGGGTGGTGTCCTGGACTATATGACTAAGCAAACATTGGCAACAGTT
>NC_142932.1:50799044-50854044 GCF_046866305.1 Octopus bimaculoides | reverse complement strand
AGTTATTAATGTAGAAATATGGTATCGTAGCTACTAACAGTTGAGGGTTGCGTAGTCTAGACGGCGGCTTTAGATTTCATTCTTCTCTTTAACCCGGGCAACGCCGGGTGTTTCTGCTAGTTAGGTATATTTGTGTGCGAGGCAAAAGCGAAAGAAGAGACAGACTTGAAGTAGAGAATACTTCTGAAATAAAAGAACGGAAAGATGTTTACAGAACCTAGGTTTCCCAAGCGGTCACCCATCTAAGTACTAACTAGGCTCGACTTTGCTTAACTTCGGTGATCGGACGGGAACCGGTGTTTTCATAGTGATATGGCCGTAAACGATGGAGAGGTGTCATTCGAACTGTTTTCTGTAATACCCCGTCTGAACATAGGAAATCTTTGTGTGGTTATGAATTGAATTTTTGTTATCTTGTATGTGTATTACTGAGTTTTATTTTACTCACATCTCAGCATCTGTCGCTTTGTCTTTGCCGGCCTGTTGCAATTAGCATACTTTCGATGAAGGTTGTTGTCATAAGCAGCATTGCTTGTTTACCTCCGACAACATCGCTCGCTGTAAAGTGTCCCATGATGCACCAGTCACTAGACTTGATGTGGGCTTTAGAAATATGCACGTAGAGAGTGATTTCCACTAGCATAAAGTCCACGGAAGTGAAATGAAAGATGGGCGAGTCACAAGCGGGGAAATTTTGCTAAATACTGGACGTTGATGTGGCGAGCGTCGCGTCAGGAAGATCCATAGCTATTTGCTATTGGTGCGGATAGCCAGAGCATAAATTTGTGATGACGTGTGGTGATATGTTTAGGAGCATTTGTGGGTAAGATTGGGGCACAAGTAGTAGTAGTAAGGGCAGTGTGGCGTGACAGTGAAGGACTATTGACTAATTGGCAGCGGCAAAGTGAAATCTGAAAGCGAGTGAGCGTGAAGCTAGTTGCTAGTGGTGTATTTGGGAGTTAGAATAAAAGAAAGGATGAAAGTTTGATCAGCCGATGCAATAGTGAACTGGTAGAAGAAAAGTAGAGTAAAGATTTGAAAATTGTGACAAAAGTGAGTATAAATTGTAAAATGTTATAAGGTGCTTGCATTTAGTCGTTTTGTTAGAATAATGGTACTAAAAGGCAATTTGATAACCGCTTACGGCCATATCACGCTGAGATCACCGGTTCTCGTCCGATCACCGAAGTTAAGCAACGTCGAGCCTAGTGAGTACTTAGATGGGTGACCGCTTGGGAGACCTAGGTGCTGTAAGCATCGCACGCTTTTTGTTTAATGTTATTACTTTAAAAAAGTTTTATAAGTTTTCACCTATGCCTCTGGCAGCTGAAATTTCAAAGAAACTTTAGAGTAGATTTTATATTTTCTTTTCCTTCTTCTCTCTCTTTTTTTCATTTCACTCGCTTCTATTGCAAGAGGCGTTCAACCGTTCACTGCTGAAGTTGCCTGCTCTATGCTGCTTTCATCATTTACACATGTAGGAGAGCCGATCAAATTGACTCTGCCCATAAGTATGAGTAAAATGAAGTTTAATCGTCGAGCACGATTTACCAGGGAGCCAATAAACTGAAGTAAGAATTAGCGAAAGCCGCATGAAAGTAGAAGCGGGTAGTGGCCTGGACTATATGACTAAGCAAACATTGGCAACAGTTATTTCACTTTGCAGAATAAAGCTGTGAAAGTGCAGTGAGAGAAAAGCATGGAAATTGGTGCCTGTAAATATGTATATTTGTGTGCGAGGCAAAAGCGAAAGAAGAGACAGACTTGAAGTAGAGAATACTTCTGAAATAAAAGAATGGAAAGATGTTTACAGCACCTAGGTTTCCCAAGCGGTCACCCATCTATGTACTCACTAGGCTCGACTTGCTAAACTTCGGTGATCGGACGAGAACCGGTGCTCTCAGCGTGATATGGCCGTAATCGAATACCGACCTGCCTTTTAGTACCTTTATTCTAATAAACGACTAAATGGAAGCAACTTTAAACATTTTACATTTTATACTCACTTTTGTCACAATTTTCAAATCTTTACTCTAGTTTTCTTATACCAGTTCACTACTGCATCGACTGATCAAACTTTCTTTCTTTCTTTTATTCTAACTCCCAAATACACCACTAGCAACTAGCTTCACGCTCACTAGCTTTCAGATTTCACTTTGCCGCTGCCAATTAGTCAATAGTCCTTCACTGTCACGCCACACTGCCCTTACTACTACTACTTGTGTCCCAATCTTACCCACAAATGCTCCTCAACACATCACCACACGTCATCACAAACTTATGCTCTGGCTATCCGCACTAATAGCAAATAGCTATGGATCTTCCTGACGCGACGCTCGCCACATCAACGTCCAGTATTTAGAAAAATTTCACCACTTGTGACTCGCCCATCTTTCATTTCACTTCCGTGGACTTTATGCTAGTGGAAATGACTCTCTACGTGCATATTACTAAAGCCCGCATCAAGTCTAGTGACTGGTGCATGATGGGACATTTTACAGCGAGCGATGTTGTCGGAGGTAAACAAGCAATGCTGCTTATGGCAACAGTCTTCTTCTAGAAATTTAATGTACGGAAGCGGTGTACACCTAATGGTGTATAACCACTTTCCTATAATTGGTGACCCCGAGTAAGAACAACCGCAGCCGAGGATTCTGATCTACCGACCGATAATACTACACTAGCCGCCGCTGACATAAGTAAATACGGCATTTCGAACAGCTACCCGACTCAAGAACAAACGCAGCCCGGAGATTTCCTACAACTGGTGACCCCCGAATAAAGAACAACAGCAGCCGAAATTCTGATCTACTGACCGATAATACTGCACGAGCCGTCAACATGCTCGTCACAGATAGAGAATGCACACACTCACTCACATCAGCCTATTCCACAGCTGCAGGACTTTCTCTTGGTCATCACACGGCACTTCCCTACAATTGATGACCCCGAATAAAGAACAACTGCAGCCGAAAATCTGAACTGCGACCAATAATACTACAATTGGTACCCCGAGCTAAAAGATCTACAGACCTCGTTTCAACAGCCATTGAATTCGTATGTTTCGCGACGTTCAACTTCAGGATTGCCTCTACATTCTCATCCATCACAAGTGAAAAGCTAAGAAAATTTTTTCTACGTTAAAGTTTTTCATTTTGTCAATGACTTCCAGAGCCCATAAACGAATACTTCTTTACGGCTGAGACCTTTGTGGTTTTTCACACAAAAAACTTCACGGTTATTTCATCCTAACAACTTTTTGAGCAATTTCCTACATGTTTCACGAGACGTCAATTCATTCTTACACAGCGTCCTCTACTTGCTGGAAATAGCAGTAAAATGCACAGTTACATTTCAGTGAGTACATAACATTTGTTGATGCTTACTTGTTCCCAGTTCAGCATATTTCACACCTCTCCGTTTCTCTCGGCCGGAGAATGGAAGAGTTACTGGCTTATCTTCATTTGCACGGGATCTTTTGTTCATTTTCGCTCGCAGCTCCGAATTCATGACAGCATTTTCCAGCAATGCCACTCAACGGTACCTCTCAAATAGACGCCCTGTTAAATTTCTCTCTCCTGATACGCACCAACAGCTACCATCCCGCTTCTAATGGAATGGTTGAGCGTTTTCATAGGCAATTTAAGGCTGCCTTACACGCCTCGCCCAACCCGCAGTCTTGGGTTAAATTTCTTCAAGGTCGACGCTAATGGTCGTACAGAGATTGTGTCTGTCGACCGTCTGAAAAAGCGTACCTTTTCAAACACCACTGTCAACACATTACCACCACACATACAGAACACAGCCAGTTTACAGCGACCCCATCAACAGCTTCGTCCAGCCAAGACTACCACCGCCGTCGCCATCAGCAACACGAGTCTACGACTACTACCAAGCATCGTCTTCGCCACCAGCCTCATCGCCACCAGCCTCATCGCCACCAGCGTCAACATGACTTTCTATGTACACCAATCCAAACCGCCGCGGCACATCTCTCTCTCTCTTCGATTCTGTTAGGTGTTTCATATTCACCACGATTAATAATAGACTAGAGAATTCAGCCAGCGACGAACATCTGTATAACAAGAATCCGGCCCGGCATCGAAGCCACAACATCACAACTAGTGATCGCCCTGCCACACACAGCCTCAACTTCTTTCACATACAGTCTCTTCCAATTGTGTACTCGACGAACTGGTATAAATGCTCACGTGTTACTGACACTTTTTCTATCTGCTGTATATAACGCATACACATACATGTATCACTCACACACACTCTTTTCTTTATACGACGGCCTGTTTTTTTATTATGTTTTTATATGTCGCATTCACACTCACGATCAACAGACAAGTTAAAATATTCAGTACCAGGTAACAGGTCCCAACTAGCATCCGACGCTCAGATACAGCTCTGCTCACTGACCACAACTTCCTGCGTATTAACATTCATTTCTTTGATTTTTCTTTGTGTGTGTTTGTGCCACATCTTGTGGTTGGTTTCAGTGGCCATCTTGCCTCAGACGTTCCTCCAAAATTTCTATTTTCGTGCTTCCACACTCGAGGGGGAGCCATTGTAGTGACGTCATTTGGCGCCAAAATACAGTCGCCATTACTGCGTTTTCATCTACGAATGCGCAGGGAATAGTTCCGGAAGGAACACAGGAAGAGTCCCATGCGCACGCGTGGAATTCAACATCTAAAACGTTCCCGCTCTTTTCATTCTCTTTCTCGGCCGGCCGGCCATGAGCATGGTCGTGTCAAGCAGTCTCTCCAGCATTCCAACTCTGGGGACAGCTCATTCCAACATTCCAACGTCTCAGCAACCATGCCTATTTTCTCCATAAATAAATATTGTTGTGTTGATAGTTCAGAACCAGCGTTACGTTGTTTCTTTTGAATTTAATATAGGAAAGCGGGTGTACACCTAATGGTGTATAACCACTTTCCTATACATACTTTCGATGAAGATTGTTGTCATAAGCAGCATTGCTTGTTTACCTCCGACCACATCGCTCGCTGTAAAGTGTCCCATCATGCATCAGTCACTAGACTTGATGCGGGCTTTAGTAATATGCACGTAGAGAGTCATTTCCACTAGCATAAAGTCCACGGAAGTGAAATGAAAGATGGGTGAGTCACAAGCGGGGAAATTTTGCTAAATACTGGACGTTGATGTGGCGAGCGTCGCGTCAGGAAGATCCATAGCTATTTGCTATTGGTGCGGATTGCCAGAGCATAAGTTTGTGATGACGTGTGGTGATGTGTTGATGAGCATTTGTGGGTAAGATTGGGACACAAGTAGTAGTAGTAAGGGCAGTGTGGCGTGACAGTGAAGGACTATTGACTAATTGGCAGCGGCAAAGTGAAATCTGAAAGCTAGTGAGCGTGAAGCTAGTGAGCGTGAAGCTAGTTGCTAGTGGTGTATTTGGGAGTTAGAATAAAAGAAAGAAAGTTTGATCAGCCGATGCAATAGTGAACTGGTAGAAGTAAAGTAGAGTAAAGATTTGAAAATTGTGACAAAAGTGAGTATAAATTGTAAAATGTTAAAAGGTGCTTGCATTTAGTCGTTTATTAGAATAGAGGTACTAAAAGGCTGGTTGATAATCGCTTACGGCCATATCACGCTGAGAGCACCGGTTCTCGTCCGATCACCGAAGTTAAGCAACGTCGAGCCTAGTGAGTACTTCGATGGGTGACCGCTTGGGAAACCTAGGTGTTGTAAGCATCGCACACTTTTTCTTTAATGTTATTACTTTAAAAATATTTAGGAAAGTGGTTATACACCATTAGGTGCACACCCGCTTTCCTATATTAAATTCAAAAGAAACAACGAAACGCTGACTCTGAACCATCAACACAACAATATTTATTTATGGAGGAAATAGGCATGGTTGCTGAGACGTTGGAATGTTGATTGAGCTGTCCCCAGAGTTGGAATGCTGGAGAGACAGTTTGACACGACCATGCTCACGGCCGGCCGGCCGAGAAAGAGAACGAACAAGGGCGCCAAACTTGGATATTGATGACTACGCATGCGCACGAGACAAGGCGTTACTACATGGCTCCCCTGCGAGTGCTGAAAGCACGAAAATAGAAAATTGGAGGAACGTCTGATGCAAGATGGCCACCGAAAACCACCCACAAGATGTGGCACAACACACACAAAGAAAAATCAAAGAAATGAATGTACACTTGTGAGATACATGCATGCAATGTTTCTGAAAGGAAAGAAAATATATGAGTGCACAAGTGTGTGTGTGAGAAAAACACAGAACATAGTAAAAGTGTCTGTAGAGAAAAAATCCAGTTCGTATAAGAGTTACACAAGACGATAGCATGTCCATATGCAGGAAATTGTGGTCAAGGAGCCGAGCTGTAGTTGAGCGTCGGATGCTAGTTGGGACCTGTGTGTCACCTGGTACGGAATATTCTATAAAAGTTAAACAAGATTTAGAATGTTAATACGCAGGAAGTTGTGATCAAGGAGCAGAGCTGTAGTTGAGCGTCGGATGCTGGTTGAGACCTATTACCTGGTACTGAACATTCTGGATGGTCTGTTGATCGTGAGTGGAAACATCCACTCTAACAGAGTCGATAAAACCGCGCTTGTTGATATTGGTTGCTTGTGTATGTGTAGAAATCATGTTGACGATTCTGGTAGTACGTTGAGTCGTATTGCTGTTGGCGACGTCGGGGGGCGATGCTTGTAGTTCGTCGTGGTTGTTGATGTCGTCGCTGTAAACTGGCTGTGTTCTGTATGTGTAGTGGTAATGTATTGACAGTGGTGTTTGAAAAGGTACGCTTTTTCAGACGGTCGACAGACACAATCTCTGTACGACCATTAGCGTCGACCTTGAAGAAATTTAACCCAAGACTGCGGGTTGGGCGAGGCGTGTAAGGCAGCCTTAAATTGCCTATGAAAACGCTCAACCATTCCATTAGAAGCGGGATGGTAGCTGTTGGTGCGTATCAGGAGAGAGAAATTTAACAGGGCGTCTATTTGAGAGGTACCGTTGAGTGGCATTGCTGGAAAATGCTGTCATGAATTCGGAGCTGCGAGCGAAAATGAACAAAAGATCCTGTGCAAATGAAGATAAGCCAGTAACTCTTCCATTCTCCGGCCGAGAGAAACGGAGTGGTGTGAAATATGCTGAACTGGGAACAAGTAAGCATCAACAAATGTTATGTACTCACTGAAATGTAACTGTGCATTTTACTGCTATTTCCAGCAAGTAGAGGACGCTGTGTAAGAATGAATTGATTCTCGTGAAACATGTAGGAAATTGCTCAAAAAGTTGTTAGGATGAAATAACCGTGAAGTTTTTTGTGTGAAAAACCACAAAGGTCTTAGCAATAAAGAAGTCTTTGGTTACAGGCTCTAGAAGTCATTGACAAAAGGAAAAACTTTAACGTAGAAAAATTTTCTTAGCTTTTCGCTTGTGTTTGATGAGAATGTAGAGGCAATCCTGATGTTGAACGTCGCGAAGCATACGAATTCAATGGCTGTTGAAACGAGGTCTGTAGATCTTTTAGCTCGAGGTACCAATTGTAGTATTATTGGTCGCAGTTCAGATTTTCGGCTGCAGTCGTTCTTTTAGTCGGTGTCATCAATTGTAGGAAAGTGCCGTATTTACTTATGTCAGCGGCGGCTAGTGTAGTATTGTCGGTCAGCAGATCAGAATCCTCGGCTGCGGTTGTTCTTTCTCGGGGTCACCAATTATAGGAAAGTGGTTATACACCATTAGGTGTACACCCGCTTTCCTATATTAAATTCAAAAGAAACAACGTAACGCTGGTTCTGAACTATCAACACAACAATATTTATTTATGGAGAAGATAGGCATGGTTACTGAGACGTTGGAATGTTGGAATGAGCTGTCCCCAGAGTTGGAATGCTGGAGAGACTGCTTGACACGACCATGCTCATGGCCGGCCGGTCGAGAAAGAGAATGAAAAGAGCGGGAACGTTTTAGATGTTGAATTCCACGCATGCGCATGGGACTCTTCCTGTGTTCCTTCCGGAACTATTCCCTGCGCATGCGTAGATGAAAACGCAGTAATAGCGACTTTATTTTGGCGCCAAATGACGTCACTACATATGCTAATTGCAACTGGCAGGCAAAGACAAAGCGACAGATGCTGAGATGTGAGTAAAATAAAACTCAGTAATACACATACAAGATAACAAAATTCAATTCATAACCACACAACGATTTCCTATGTTCAGACGGTGTATTACAGAAAACGGTTCGAATGACACTTCTCTATCGTTCACGGCCATATCACTTTGAAAACACCGGTTCTCGTCCGATCACCGAAGTTAAGCAAAGTCGAGCCTAGTTAGTACTTAGATGGGTGACCGCTTGGGAAACCTAGGTGCTGTAAACATCTTTCCATTCTTTTATTTCAGAAGTATTCTCTACTTCAAGTCTGTCTCTTCTTTCGCTTTTGACTCGCACACAAATATACATATTTACAGGCACCAATTTCCATGCTTTTCTCTCACTGCACTTTCACAGCTTTATTCTGCAAAGTGAAATAGCTGTTGCCAATGTTTGCTTAGTCATATAGTCCAGGCCACCACCCGCTTCTAGTTTCATGCGGCTTTCGCTAATTCTTACTTCAGTATATTGGCTCCCTGGTGAATCCTGCTCGACGATTAAATTTCATTTTACTCATACTTATGGGCAGAGTCAATTTGATCGGCTCTCCTACATGTGCAAATGTTGAAAGTAGCGTAGAGCAGGCAACTGCAGCACTGAACGGTTGAAAGCCTCTTGCAATAGAAGCGAGTGAAATGAAAAAAAGAGAGAGAAGAAGGAAAAGAAAATATAAAATCTACTGTAAAGTTTCTTTGAAATTTCAGCTGCCAGAGGCATAGGTGAAAACTTATAAAACATTTTGAAAGTAGTAACATTAAACAAAACGTGTGCGATGCTTACAGCATTTAGGTTTCCCAAGCGGTCACCCATCTATGTACTCACTAGGATCGACGTTGCTTAACTTCGGTGATCGGACGAGAACCGGTGCTCTTAGCGTGATATGGCATAAACGATTACCAATCTGCCTTTTAGTACCTTTATTCTAATAAACGACTAAATGCAAGCAGCTTTTAACATTTTACAATTTATACTAAATTTTGTCACAATTTTCAAATCTTTACTCTACTTTTCTTCTACCAGTTCACTATTGCATCGGCTGATCAAACTTTCTTTCTTTTATTCGAACTCCCAAATACACCACTAGCAACTAGCTTCACGCTCACTAGCTTTCAGATTTCACTTTGCCGCTGCCAATTAGTCAATAGTCCTTCACTGTCACGCGACACTGCCCATACTACTACTACTTGTGTCCCAATCTTACCCACAAATGCTCCTCAACACATCACCACACGTCATCAAAAACTTATGCTCTGGCTATCCGCACCAATAGCAAATAGCTATGGATCTTCCTGACGCGACGCTCGCCACATCAACGTCCAGTATTTAGCAAAATTTCCCCGCTTGTGACTCGCCCATCTTTCATTTCAATTCCGTGGACTTTATGCTAGTGGAAATGACTCTCTACGTGCATATTACTAAAGCCTGCATCAAGTCTAGTGACTGGTGCATGATGGGACACTTTACAGCGAGCGATGTTGTCGGAGGTAAACAAGCAATGCTGCTTATGACAACAATCTTCATCGAAAGTATGCTAATTGCAACTGGCCGGCAAAGACAAAGCGACAGATGCTGAGATGTGAGTAAAATAAAACTCAGTAATACACATACAAGATAACAAAAATTCAATTCAAAACCACACAACGATTTCCTATGTTCAGACGGTGTATTACAGAACACGGTTCGAATGACACCTCTCTGTCGTTTACGGCCATATCACTTTGAAAACATCGGTTTTCTTTCGATCACCGAAGTTAAGCAAAGTCGAGCCTAGTTAGTACTTAGATGGGTAACCGCTTGGGAAACATAGGTGCTGTAAACATCTTTCCATTCTTTTATTTCAGAAGTATTCACTACTTCATGTCTGTCTCTTCTTTCGCTTTTGCCTCGCACACAAATATACATATTTACAGACACCAATTTCCATGCTTTTCTCTCACTGCACTTTCACAGCTTTATTCTGCAAAGTGAAATAACTGTTGCCAATGTTTGCTTAGTCATTTAGTCCAGGCCACCACCCGCTTCTAGTTTCATGCGGCTTTCGTTAATTCTTACTTCAGTATATTGGCTCCCTGGTGAATCGTGCTCGACGATTAAACTTCATTTTACTCATACTAATGGGCAGAATCAATAGACGATTAAATGCAAGCATATCTCAACGTGATATGGCCGTAATACATTGGCACACATATATGTATTTCACCCACCTCATCATACATATACGTTTATATCCATGTGTTTATGCATTCACCCGCTCATATATCTGTTCAGATATCTAACAATACTGGTATGTATATCTTTAACGTGCATACTGTAATGAAAAATTAATGTTTTGCTATCCAGTATTTCATTGGATGGTTTAATGAACTGGATATAAATGCATACAAGTAAACATAGCTAGCGTGTACTCAGCTATTTATTTAATTCAACTATGTAAGGCCTTATTTTCGCCATCCTGAACTCAGATTTTTTAGACCAGTGCTACAAATTATGTTCTCCACACGAAAAACTGTGACAGATTTCAATGGGAGACTTTGGTGTAGATCAAATGAGTTTGATTCCCTTAATAAAGCAATGGGATTCAGTGACTCTGCAGAAGTCACGGACCAGTCAGTGTGTACATCATGTCCCAAATTAAATTCTGGTTCCCTAATATGCTGCATAGGCTGTTTAGAGATGACACTCTCTTCATAGTGTTCAATGTAGTAAGGTTAAAATGGTGAAGCATAGAAAACTTCTCTCCAAATTTTTCTGAAATTTTGGGTTATCCATCACTTTTGAAAATAATTCCCATTTGATAAATTTTCTTTGAGATTTGATACAGGATTATTTGAACCTTTCCACAAGTCCAATGAGCACCTGAGGTACAATGATGTAGTCAAATCGCTCACCTTCTATAATAAAAGGACTAGTGAAAACCTTGTCTAATAGAATATCAAGACTTAGCAAATGAAGAAATATTTAATGCACCCTATTATAATGCTGCATTGGCATAAAAAAAAATGAAATATATGTACGATAATAATAGACTTAATTTTAGTTACCATGACACTAAACCAACTAAATCCCACATAACGACACACAGTTGTAAACAGAACTGAGGGAGACATCCTAAATATATCACAAAAATACCAGTGATAAAACAGGAACTGTGAATAAGGAACACCAAAATATGAGAGTCAACATCTAACTTCTCTGTGTTAAGTAGTCAATACATCTTGAAATCTGTTACTCCTTACAATTATTATACAATCATATTTCAATCCTGTAAGATGAAACAACAACTGCCACAGAACTCCTGAATGGTATACATATTATTCAAAATTTGACACTTTAAATTAAAAATGTAAAAAAAAACAACACATGTACTTGTGTAGCAAATGATTTGATCTGAGGACACATGTTGGGAGTAAAACAATTGTAGCATGAAAGACACACAGCCATTCAAAAACACTCAAAAATTGTTAACTTCTCTTGACCCTTTAGCATTTAATCTGAACATATCCAGCCCAAATATTCTACCTGATTTATGTTAAAACTGACCAGATCCAATCTCTCACACCTACCCTACAATGTCATTCTAAAAATATGCAAACACACCATTGAAATTTTGAAGTTGCAAGATAATGTGTGACTAATTCAAAACAGACAGAATAATCTGAATGTTAAAGGGTTAAACATTTATTATTTGGTATCAAAATTTGTGTTGCTCTAACCATAACATGGTCACTAACACACTTTTGGTGCAACTGGTTTGAGGCAAAACTGGGTCAGTTTATATGGGCTTCAGAGTTTTAAATATAATGAGTTTTTTTTTTGTTTTTTGTGTCAGGTCAGTCACTCTGGTTGTCATTGCCTGATACTCATAGGTAGTCAATTAACTTGGCATTTGGTTGTAATTTGTGTACTCTTTCTTACTTCAGGAAGACAATCTATACTTAGTGTGCAGATTTGGAGATATTTCTAAATCTAATACTGTTTTGAAATAAATATAGAACCTTTAATATACAGAAACTTATATTAGATTAGCAAATAAATTCACCATGTAAATGGTGTTTTATTTGGCATTGGAACTTAGGTAGAACACAATAAGATTGAATAAGGTGACAAGCTGGCAAAATCGTTATCTGCATTTCATCTGCTTTTACATTTTGAATTCAAATTCCACTTAGGTCAACTTAACTTTTCATCTGTTTGTGATAGATAAAGCACCAGTTGAATACTGGGGTGGTTATAATCAACTAGTCCCTTTCCCCCCACAATTCCAGGCCTTATGTCTATGGTAAAATAGATTTATTAGATGGGGTGCAATAGCATGGTTGTGCAGCTCATCAATTTGTTGCAACTGAGAAGTGCAGTCTCTTGTTCTATGGTGGTGAAGGGTTAGTGGGACTGCAATGTGTATAATCTTTCCTTGTCCCATTTAAAGTAGCTGATTCAAAGATAAAGATGCATTGGAGAAATCTTTCTCAGGACTTGACTTGTACTTTGTACTGCAGTGATCTGGGTTCTTACTAAGTAGACTCACTATCATTCCTTCCATACAAACACAAAAAGCAAGCATTTTTACAGACTCACACTGACCAATATCTTCAGCTGATGTATATGATTGCTTCTCATTCAGATACAAGGTCAGCAATTTTCAGGGGAGGAGTGGGGTTATTTGATTACCTCAACCTCCTCTACTTGATTGGTATTATATTATGTTGACTGAAGAAAACAAGCTCGCAGAATTCTTAGTACACCAGACAAAATGCTTAGCGGCTTTTCTCCTGGCTTTACATTTTGAGTTCAAATGCTACCAAGATCAATTAAAGTAAGATTTCAGTGTTAATTGTAATAAGTCGAATTGGATAATTGAAATACTGAAAAAAGAAATTGACTCTAAGTAACAGATGTAAAATTGATCTCCAAAATAATATTTTACAGAAATGCATTTTTTATTGATTTGAGGAGGGAGACATTTACACTTAGATTTCTCAGATGGAGTGAGACTTAAAATACAAGGCAAATTGTCATGTGTAAACTTGTCCAGTTCCATGACAAAGAAAAAAGAATTATATGTATGCAAACTGTATTTTGCCTCCTCATTAATAAAGAGGGAAAAATTTTCAGAAATCTATGAGCATAGAGCTAGTAGCAGTCAGCTAGAGGACCGCTGCCTCGCAGAAACTTGTATAAAATGAGTTTAGTAAAATTTTCGAAAAATAAGAGTTCTGTCCCTTTGATAAGAACTTCAAGCGTCTTTAAATATCAATAACGGAAAAAAATGTTTAAAATGGTGGCAGTGGATGGGGACATTAAAAAACAAAAGGAAATATTTGTAGCAGCTTAGCGTTAAAGTCAGCTTGTTCCAGTCGTACCAGCCTAGCCCAATCCTTTTATTCCGACATGATGTACCTAGAACTACATCTATTAACCAGTCTTCTAAGACTGTAAGCACACAATTAAAGTAAGATTTCACTGACAAGCGACTCTTTTGTTGGTTTGAAATTCAGGGCTTTGCTGTCAATAGCATCGACATTTCTGCTTAATTTGATCGACTTGGAATATTGCAAACAAATGCTAAACATTTGAAGTAATTGAAGGTAAATAACTCATACAGAATAAAATCAGAGTGACTTCCCTTGGCATTCACCTTTTTTTTTTCTTTCTTTTATGTTTGTTATGATGTATAGACCAGTGACCAAACGAGAACAAGCGTGAGAGAATCATTTATTTTGTTACTTACTGCATAATGTATCAAATACTACAATGTGCTGTGTGTCTATTTTCTAGTTCTAG
Organism: Octopus bimaculoides; assembly: GCF_046866305.1. Classification (NCBI taxonomy): domain Eukaryota; kingdom Metazoa; phylum Mollusca; class Cephalopoda; order Octopoda; family Octopodidae; genus Octopus; species Octopus bimaculoides. The sequence goes on along the minus strand of NC_142932.1, from coordinate 50,840,099 downwards.
TCTTTCTCATTCGCAAAGCAAGCCTCCTTTAATTTTGCTCAGATTGCTTTCAATTTTGCTGTATCGATGTGCAACTCTGAATTTTGAATACGACCAACGAATTTCTTTATCCCGTAAATTAAAGAATTTGATGTTATTTGGAATTAAAATTGGGTAATTTGGGTAATTGTAGTCAATGAACAGACAACGTGTTACCATGAAAACCACACACTGCGTTCACATTTCAACAGCTTAACTGAAATTTAGCATACGTAACAGAAACTGAGAGAGATATAGTGGAACAGAGAAACTATGGGTGATACAGATAATTTGACATTATTTTTTATTTATGCAGGCAAAAACATACAAGATACAGGTATTCTTTTCCTTGGGACAAATTCTTTGTTGACTAGTGTTATTCTTGTCGTAGTTTACAATCCAAGCATGAAAACGTTACTCCACTTTGGAGTTTGGGAGACAGACGCTCTATTTTCACACACACACATGCACTTATATATTAATGATGTACATAAATACATAGCAGGTATACATAATACTGAAGTACACATAAAGTAAACACATGCAGACAAATATATTAATATAACAAATTTTTTTAACTGATAATAACATACAATCAATGAAGAGACAAAAGAAACAGTAAGATGATACATGTTGATTTTATTAGGTATTTCTGTTTATTTAGAAACCTACAATGAACAGGTTAGACGCTAAACTATAAATTTCACAGGGTACTGCCTCAAAGTTGACACCACCCCAATAAACACAGAAAATTTCTGTCTTGCTATTGGCTAAAAATACCCAGTTTTTTTCGATTTTTAAATCTCTATAACTTTTTTCTCTACAACATAATACCTTCAAAGCAATGAGACTGGAAGGCTACATTATTATAGCCGATTTTTAGATTTTTTACTTCCTTTTAAAAAATGCATATTGTACGAATGAAAAAAAACTAGATCCTCATTTCTTAATACTTTATGTGATTTAAAAGAATTTAAATGCTATTTCTGTTTGTATAGTTATATATATTTTAATGTTTGTTTTTATGTCATTACAATAAAAACAATTTTACATTCATCTGATGGAGTACTCTGTACGTTTTGTACGTCCATGTATTAGTATCAAGTGATAATGTATCAACTATAAGTTAGCAGGAAACCTACAAAAAGTTAAACATTTAATCATGTGTTCATTCTCTACAAACACTTGACAAAAACATTCAGAGCATTGATTGTTTGGACATATCCAATCAACCGTGACGGCTTTAGTTTACTGCGCTAAACATTGTCGCTTGATAGTAATAAACAGATGTAGTAGGGAACCTACAAAACTTTCTATGACCAGTCATGTGGCTATCCTCAACCAATCTAATCCTATCCAAAACATATACTAATTTGAGCCATGAACTCCCTACAAAAATAGGGCACGCTTCAAACACTAGTCAGAAGCAAGACAGCTGAAAATCAGTGTAAACTGAAACCGGTTAAAGCTTTAAATATATTAATAAAAAATATTTTAACTATTCTCAGTGCATTTTCAGCTTCTATTTTTCCTATATTTCTACCCGTGTGGAATAAAATAACTTTTCTCCCTTTCTCTCTCTCTCTCTCTCTCTCTCTCTCTCTATATATATATATATATATATATATATATATATATATATATATATATATATATACATATAGGCACAGGAGTGGGTGTGTGGTAAGTAGCCTGCGTACCAACCACATGATTCCAGGTTCAGTCCCACTGTCTGGCACCTTGGGCAAGTGTCTTCCACTATAGCCTCAGTCAACCAAAGCCTTGTGAGTGGATTTGGTAGACAGAAACTGAAAGAAGCCCGTCGTGTATATATATATATGTGTGTGTGTGTTTGTGTGTTTGTCCCCCCAACATTGCTTGACAACCAATGCTGGTGTGTTTACATCCCCATAATTTAGCAATTCAGCAAAAGAAACAGGCTTACAAAGAATAAGTCCTGGCGTCGGTTTGCTCAATTAAAGGCGGTGCTCCAGCATGGCCGCAGTCAAATGACTGAAACAAATAAAAGAATATACATGATAGTAGGCTGAAAGGTACACAGACTGACTATGAAATAGTGATGCTTGAGCTGTAAAATTTTGCATGCATTAATTTCAACTCTTCTTATTAATAACTGCATTATCTCTTTCCAGGTAAACTGAAAGCTGATTGTTCAAAGACTTCAAAAGTAATTGGTAGAGACTTCTTGTGAAAATGCACAAAATTCGTCATTGTGGTGTTATCAAGTACCTGCAAAAAAAGGGTTTATACCCCAATGATATTCATGCTGACATGCTTGCTACTATATGAGCTGATACTCCAGCTTTATCAACAGTGCAAAAGTGGGAAGCTGAATTTAGGAGGAGCTGGGAAAGGCTTGAGATGACCCAAGATCTGTACCACTGAGGAAAAGGTGATTGTATTCAACACATAGTGATGGTTGAGGCAGTGGAGGCGCAATGGCCTAGTGGTTAAGGCAACGAACTCGCGGTCATAGGATCGCGGTTTCGATTCCCAGACCAGGCGTTGTGAGTGTTTATTGAGCGAAAACACCTAAAGCTCCATGAGGCTTCGGCAGGGGATGGTGGCGAACCCTGCTCTACTCTTCCACCACAACTTTCTCTCACTCTTTCTTCCTATTTCTGTTGTGCCTGTAATTCAAAGGGTCAGCCTTGTCACACTGTGTCACGCTGAATATCCCCGAGAATTACGTTAAGAGTACACGTGTCTGTGGAGTGCTCAGCCACTTGCACGTTAATTTCACGAGCAGGCTGTTCTGTTGATCGGATCAACTGGAACCCTCGACGTTGTAAGTGACGGAGTGCCAACAACAACGATGGTTGAGGCAAGTGATTATAAATCAAAGAGCCAATGCTGTTAGCATATCCCATGAGACAATTAAGAATATTCTACAGAATGAATGTATCTTATCAGTGGGTGGAATGTCTTCTGACACCTGATCAAAAGCACACCAGGCTGATCACATCATGGGAAAATGTGACATTTTTTGGGGTAGATCCAGCTGGTTTCCTTGAATGTTTCGTAAACCAGGATGAGTGTTGGCTTCATTACTTGAGCCAGAGATAAAGAGTTAATCTATGCTGTGGAAACATTCCTCCTCGCCTGCACAAAAGAAGACCAATGTCATTTCATCTGTAGGGAAGATGATGGCCTCAATTTTTTGAGATGCAAAAGGCATTGTGTTTATTGACTATCTTCAAAAGGACCACAACATTAATGGGGCGCACTATGTCAACTTGCTGAGGTAGTTATGAAAGGCTATCAAGACCAAACACCCCAAAACAGACAAAATGAGTATTGTTTCATTAGGACATTTCTCCAGCACACAAGTCAATGTCTGCTGTGCATGACTGGCTTTGAACTGGTTGATCACCCCCCCCCCCCTATTCTCTTGATTTGGCCTCATCTGATTTCATCTGTTCTCCAACAAGTAAAAACACTTGGCTGGGAAGCAGTATTGCAGTGATGATGACATCATATCTGCTGTTGTTTCTAGTTACTTTTGAAGTCTTATTTGGGCAGTTAAATGTCAGTTTACCTGGAAAGAAACGATGAGTTTAATAAGAAATGCTGAAAATAATGTATGCAAGCTATCACAGCTCTAGCATCACTCCTTCATATACAGCCTATGAACCTTTCAGCCCCCACCCCTTGAATATATGAATTTGTATGTATATACATATGTGTGTGTGCAGGTGTCTTTGTTTCCCCACCACTGCTTGACAACTGGTGTTGGTGTGTTTATGTCCCTGTTACTTAGCAGTTTGGTGAAATAGACCAATAGAATAAGTACCAGGCTTTAAAAAAATAAGTAATGGAGTGAATTCATTTGACTAAAATTCTACAAGGTGGTGCCCTAGCATGGCTGCAGTCTAATGACTAAAACAAGTAAAAAACAAAAAAAGATTGTATCGAATGCAACACTTGTGATGGTATTATAGCCAGGAGTATTGATTTGAGAATGATGATAGCATTGAGCAGTTTGGGTGGGCAAGGGAACAATGTCACAGTCAGTTTAGTTGTAATAAGTTGCAGTCCTCTATTTGACAAGAAAAAAGTTCAGTATATAGGTGCAGGCATAGCTGTGTGATAAAAGGCTTGCTTCCCAACCACATAGTTCTGGATTCAGTCTGACTGTGGCACCTTGGGCAAGTGTCTTTTACTATAGCCTCAGACTGACTGAAGACTTGTGAGTAGATTTGGTAGACGGAAACTGAAAGAAGTCCATCATATATATATATATATATATATATATATATAAAATAATAATACAAAGAATATATATGCATGTATACACACATATATGTATATACTTACATCTACATGTGTATATAGATGCATATCAGGGTACAAGACATTAGAACGATGAACTACAGACAACGGAACGAACACATAGGAAAACAGAAAGCCAATATATATATATATATATATATATATATGTATGTATATATATTTGTATGTATATATATATATGTATTTGTGTATGTGTGTGTCTGTGCTTGTCCCCCCTGCCATCGCTTGACAGCTGATGTTGGTGTGTCTATGTCCCCATAACTTAGTGGTTCAGCTAAAATGACCAATGGAATAAGTCCTGGGATCAATTTCTTTGATTAAAACACTTTAAGGCAGTGCTCTAGCATGGCCACAATCAAATGACTGAAACAAATAGAAGAATATAAGCCAGCCACATGGTTCTGGGTTCAGTTCCACTGTGTGGCACCGAAGACTTGTGAGTGGATTTGGTAGACAGAAACTGAAAGAAGCCTTTTATGTCTATATACATCATCATCATTTTACGTCCGCTTTCCATGCTGGCATGGGTTGGATGGTTTGACTGAGGACTGATGAGCCAGAGGCTGCACCAGGCTCAATCTAATCTGGCAAAGTTTCTACAGCTGGATGCCCTTCCTAACGCCAACCACTCTGAGAGTGTACTAGGTGCTTTTACGTCCAATCGTAACCATATAGAGCCTGTTAAATAAAAAAGAAACTGTTCTAATAAATGGTTTCTTATAAAAAGATAAACTGTTCCTATGTATGGAAACTTTTGAATCACTCTGTGTATATATATATGGTGCCATGTAAAAGCGGCCCAGCACACTGTGAGATGGTTGGTGTTATGAAGGACATCCAGCCGTGGAAACCATGCCAAATTAGACTGGAATCTGGTGCAGCTTGCCAGCTCTGGTCAAACTGTCCAACCCATGCCAGCATGGACAATGGACATTAAATGATAATGATGATATATATATATATATATATATATATATATATATATATATATATATATATATATATATATATACACATATACATACACACATACACACAAACACATACATACATAATTTATCAAAAATAAAGGTATTTACAGAAAATCTATGCAGTAGCTTCTGCATGAATTCCATAGCTTGCTGATAACTGTCAGCTCTTTATTGATACCATCATATTAAGCACATATGTTAGCTAATCTGTTATAATACAAAGACAATCACAATTATAATAAGCTTCTCTGATTGCAACATTATCTGGACTGGAGTTTTTAGCTATTGTTGATTTCTAACATTTTACGACGATGATGATGATGATGAAAGAATTATAAAGGGACTGAACAGTTGTGAATTAACCATTTTTAGATTCCCATCTACTAGTTTTTTTTCCTATATAATTACTTCCAAGTCAAAAGAATGCTTGCTTCTAATAAAGCAGTAAATAGTAATTCCACAATTCTCTCACAGTGGATTATGTTGAACTTATCCTCATCATTGAAGGATGCTACCACACTTAGCCTTGTCAGATTTGGTGTAATTGCAGAATGATTTTGATGTCTAGAATTAGTCTAAGCACTGGAGGATTTGGCTGGAGGGATTTTGCAAAAAGATCTATTTGATAACACCATAACTAAATGCAGCTAAACTATGAATAATGCAAGATATTTTATTTTCAAACAGCTTGCAGTTAGTTTTAAATCGTAGGAATAAGTTTATACCAGTTTTAAACAGTCTAATTGAACCTAAAGCAGTGTCAACTAGGATGGGATGAGCATTAAGCCAGCAGAATTTGCTTGAAATAGTTTGGGAAAAAAATTATTTTGGACCAGTATAAACCAATATAAACTGGTTTTAAAAAAATGATCTGGGACCAATATAAACTGGTTTAAAAAAATGATTTGGGACCAATATAAATCAATATAAACTGGTTTTAAAAAATGATTTTGACCAATATAAATCAATATAAACTGGTTTAAAAAAATGATTTTGACTAATATAAACCAACATAAACTGATTTTAAAAAATAATTTTGGACTGATATAAACCAATATAACTGGTTCTAAAAAATAATTTTGGACCAATATAAACCAATACAAAATCATCTTCATCATCATCATCGTTTAACGTCCGCTTTCCATGCTAGCATGGGTTGGACAATTTGACTAAGGACTGGAGAACCAGATAGCTGCACCAGGCTCTAATCTGATCTGGCAGAGTTTCTACAGCTAGATGCCCTTCCTAATGCCAACCACTCTGAGAGTGTAGTGGGTGCTTTTACGTGCCACCAGCACGAGGGCCAGTCAGGTGGTACTGACAATGGCCATGCTCAAATGGTGTTTTTTACGTGCCACCTGCACAGGAGCCAGTTTTAAAATATGATTTTGGACCAATATAAGCCAATAATATAAACTGATTTTAAATTGTCTGTTCAAGTTAATACTAGATGTAAGTAGTATGGACTAGACTGGGCCAGCTTCAATCAGTTTAGGCCAGTTTAAACATGTTCTGAACGGTTGGGATGAGAAATAACTTTTAACTCAAACATAAAGGTATGACAGAAAACTCACGAATAATACAAACAATTTCATATAGTGTGGCTAAAAATTTTTTAAACCATTTGTAATCGATTTACATCTCGGTTTATTTACATTATATGATCCTTCAGGCAACAATACAATGTCTTCCTTTCTCTTAGCTATAGAAGATTTTGCAATTTAATCACAGAAATTATATTTCTACAGTGAATCCGATGCATATGTTTACATAGCTTTCAATAAGAATTATATATATTCATAGGTGTAGTTGTAGCTGTGTGGTAAAAAGTTTTCTTCCCAACCACATGGTTCTAGGTTCAGTCTCATAGTATGGTACCTTAGGCAAGTGTTTTCTGTTATAGCCTCGGGTTGATCAAAGATTTGTGAATGGATTTATTTGATGGAAACTGAAGGAAGCTGATCTCATATATATATATATATATATATATATATATATATATATATATATATATATATATATATAGAGAGAGAGAGAGAGAGAGAGAGAGAGAGAGACACACATAACAGGCTTCTTTCAGTTATATACTCTCTCTCTTTTACTTGTTTCAGTCATTTGACTGCAGCCATGCTGGAGCACCGCCTTTAGTCGAGCAAATCGACCCCAGGACTTATTCTTTGTAAGCCTAGTACTTATTATATCAGTCTCTTTTGTCGAACCGCTAAGTTACGGGGACATAAACACACCAGCATCGGTTGTTAAGTGATGTTGGGGAGACAAACACAGACACAAACACACACACACACACACATATATATATATACATATACATATATACGACGGTCTTCTTTCAGTTTCCATCTACCAAATCCACTCACAAGGCTTTGGTCAGCCCGAGGCTATAGTAGAAGACACTTGCCCAAAGTGCCATGCAGGAGGACTGAACCTGGAACCATGTGCTTGGTAAGCAAGCTACTTACCACACAGCCACTCCTGCACCTATATATATATATATATATATATATATATATATATATATATATATATATATATATATATATATATATATATATATGGTGGTGGGGGTATGTATGCTGATCCCTATCGCTGCTTGACAATTGGTGTTGGTTTGTTTATGTCCCCTCCTGGTGCAATATAGTTTGATGCAAGAACTCAATAAAATAAGAACTAGGCTTTAAGAAAAAAGTACTGGGGCTGATTCATTCATCTAAAACCCTTCAAGGTGGTACCCCAGCTTGACCACAGTCCAACAATTGGAGGAAGTAAGAGATAAAAGATAAATCATACATGTGGTGGGGGGACAAAGTACAGCCAACTGTCAGGAGCAAGTATGGATTGGCAATGTGTACTGTACTTTCACTAATTGTTGTAATGAAGGTGCGTGGCTTAATGTAAGGGTACTTGGTTCATGATCGCAAGGTTATGAGTTCAATTCTTAGTATCCTTGAGCAAAACACTTTATTTCACAGTATGCCAGTCCACTCAGCTGGCAAATATGAATTGTTCCTGTATTGCAAAGGGCCAGCATTGTTACATTCACTGTGTTGAGCTGAATCTCTCAGAACTATGTTAAGAGTATGGGTGTTTGTGGAGTGGTCAGCCACTTGCACGTTAATCTCACAAGCTGGCCGTTTCGTTGATTGGATCAACTGGAACACTCATTGCTCTGTCCGACGGAATGCCAGTAAAGATAATTAGGTGCTTATGCAGTCATGAGCAGACATAATCCCTCTCTCTCTCTCTATCTATCGATCTCACCCACTCCTTGTCCTTGACCTGGCAGAACATGATATGACAGCAAGAGGGAGAAAGAGCTGCATCAGCACTGGACCAATACAATTTGGAATGAAGTATCTTACTCAAGGACACAACACACCACCCAGTCCAGGAATTGAATCAATTACTTTATGTCCATCAACTGAACATCTTGAACATCTGGCTGTATACATATATTGCCTTCTCTTAGAGCCCTTGACTCCTTGATTGTGTTGTAGGGGCGCCGTCATGGTATACAGCCTGTCTTGGACACTTTTAGACCTGGTGGAGCCCATTCCTCTCCATGTTTGAACACAGCCAATTTCTTCCAGAAAAAGACAGAATGAGTGAAAGGGAAATTTAGACCCAAAAGGATGAAAAGCAAAGTTGATCTTGGTGGAATTTGAACCCAGATTGCAGAAAGATGGAAGGATTAATACAAAACAATCTGATATTTTCAGGAATCTGCTAGTTTTACAAACATACTCACACATATATACAGGCTGGGGGAATAAAAGAGAGACCTTCTGTATAGAATGTACAGCAGTGGTTCTAACTCTATTAGATTTAACAGTGCACTGAAAATCAAACTGAAAACATAATTAGTCACCTCGCATGCAAAGGTTGAAAACTTCTGGTACATTTTCCATTCAAAGTCTAAAATTACTGACGCATTTTGCACAGAAAGTTAACCCCATGACAACGGTTTTTTTTTTTTATGAAGCAATTAGGTTGCACCGATGGTGATCGTCTCAGCTGAGATCAGCAATTAGTGCGTGACAATGGTTTGGCGTATATTTACGTCAACCGCTTTAGTGCAAGTATTGTTTATTTACTTAAACTATATTCCTGTACAGGACGCTCATGCAAAAACTCTTGGAAGATTTCCAATGGCGTACTTCCATGTTCAAGGCTTGCCTTTATACCAAGCGTACCAGTAAACCCATGCCGTCGGACGAAATTGTCTCTCGCTCACCACACGACATTCTGTTGTTCAGGGCTATTCACTGCTGCCCACCTGTACCTTTGATTCACCAGAATACCATCATCGCTATTGGAATCATCTTATTCTGAAGTAGGAAAATACTCACTCTCCGAGTCATCGTCCAAACCGGAAGGAACAACTGATGAGGTGGTGGAACTTGGCATGACGACCGTAAATTCGACGAAATTGACAGAGCCGGAGTGGTAGAACGCGACGACGATAGAACCGAGGTAGTAGAACGTGAGGAAGCTGGAGTGGCACGACGAAGCCGGTGTAGAGGGATGCGACTGTAAATTACGTGCAGGACTAGAAGATTCAACTATAGCAGAATCCCTGCGAGCACTGACAGTATGAAATGATGAACGTAGATTGGTTTTGAGTTGATTGGAAACCGAATTTGCTAACGTGGTATAATCACTAAAACTACAGCCTATCAGTTGGCAGATGAACCGGTACCAACTCGGGCGACAAGTTCTAAGTCAGGCGGCGTATAGTTACATCGACCGATTTAAAGCATGTATATTGCGTGCGTAAATTTACGTCAACCGTTTTAAAAGGGTTAAAAGGGCAGCGCAAGTGTGGCTGTATGATAAGAAACTTGCTTCCCAACCCCATGGCTCCAGGTTCATTCCCACTGCGTGACACCTTGGGCAAGTGTCTTCTGCTATAGCCTCAGGCCAACCAAAGCCTTGTGAGTGGATTTGGTAGATGGAAACTGAAAGAAGCCCGTCATATATATATATATATATATATATATATATATATATATATATATATATATATATATATATATATATATATGTATATACATGTGTGTTTGTGTGTCTGTCCCCACCATCGCTTTGACAACCGACGTTGGTGTGTCTACGTTCCCGTAACTTAGCGATTCGGCAAAAGGTACCGATAGAATAAGTAACAGGCTTACAAAGAATAAGTCCTGAGGTCGATTAGTTCGAGTAAAGGCGGTGTTCCAGCATGGCTGCAGTCAAATAACTGAAACAAGTAAAAGAGTAAACTAGGGAAACCGCGTATATTTGAAAAAGAATCCAGTTGTGATGTCACAAGATTCCATTTTAAACTGTTGACGATCGTCAAGACAGGTGTGTTTATGAATGGATGTGCGTTCGGCTACATACGAAACAGATTGCTAATATAGAAAACAACTTGAAACGACTGTCCGCATAGAATATATGAGAAAAGGGTTTGTAGCGCTGTTGTAGCTGAAACAGAAATTAATAGCCACCATAAAACATTTTCACAATTAGAAATCCCCTGGAGATAGCTATTATTCAGTGCTCTAATACCAAGAACGTTTTTATTTGTTTTCACTCAATTCCTTAACAACAGGCGTTTTATAAAGGAAAGAAAAAAATTCCATGAATTTCCTCCAAATTGTAATTCAATTCATCGTTATTTAAATGTCGCACTTCGTAATAAGTTACAGGTTAAATCATGCTGATGATTTCTAAAAAGAATGAACTAGTAATATACGTCATTACCACCAACTAGAAACAATACAAGGACTTCGTAATCAGTACACAAACAAAAGAAAGAAATCTATACAGCTTTTTCTCCATAATCCCTTATTTCCAAATTCAAATTTCTAATCCCGTCTCGTATTATGAAAAAAATATAATCTTCCTTGTAACAGCTACCAACTCCAAGGAAACTGTGTGTATATAATCAATCATGTTTAAAAGTTTAAAAATTAAGAAAATATATAGAAAATTATTTCTTACCGTGTTTAATTAATCATACCTATAAATAACTAAATTATAAGTAAAAGTGTTTTTTTCAAGATGCTCAACCATTAGTTTTAAATTGACTTTGTTATTAATCCACGGCTCACCCCACTATTTCTTGTGATGTAGCAGTACGCTGAGGCACTACGGGTGTCGAGTAAGATTAACGAACAAATCAATGAAGAGCAACAGACTGAAAGCTATCAACATTCGAGACATCCTACTTCTGTATGCAATTCTAAAGCTTATTTTGCAGGGGGAAAAATGAACTTAAAGATCAACCGATTTTCTTTTTCGTTTGTATTCTTTTTTTTTTTTTGTATCTGTAAGAACGTTAATCGCGAAGATTAAACTCCATCCATTTGATTTCCGAGTTTATTGATAAAGCAGAGACCCTTCATATTATTGATAAAAACCATTCAAATCCTGCGATGCTTGTGTGTGCAAAGGAACTTCTTGGAAAGAAAACTGATTTCTTTTCTCGAGAAACTTTTAAACGAAGGCATGAAATGTCGGAGCGTCTATCTGAGCAACAAGCAGAAATTTTACTTTTCATTGCAAAATCGATGAAACTACTATTCATAATTAGAATGCGTTTGTGAATAGCTCCATGAAACAGAAACGCATCCCACAAACTATTCTACAGCATTAGCACAAATCTTCATAGATCCATGGATATAATCTCGGATGATAATTATCATACAGTACGAGACAATCAATTAAGGATTCAACATTTAAATCCCACCACCCTCACTACAATTTGCGTATGTCAAGAGGAGAGAGACGCCTTTGTGTGACAATCAAAAATCATTCACAACGGCTTTAGCCACGTCAGATAGTGACATTCAATAGATTAAACATAAACAGTGACAGACTCATTGAATTAACTGTAAAACATTCTGCTATGGCACGTGGGTGGACATTGTCTCATAATACTCATAATCAAAACGCAGTAGCGTAGCTGGGGGCGATGGTGCGAGGGCGATCTTCCCCCGGGCCACACTTTGATGGTGGTGGTTGGGGGCACTTAAGGGGCCTGCCGTATAAGCTTGGGGGCTCAGGAGGGGAGCATCAAATTCAAGGGCTATCACGAGCGGCAATACACTCTAGGTATACCACTGTGAAAACATATATTTGGTTTATATACATGAGCAACCTCTGAAAGATGCTAATCCTAGGTTTCTCAAATGACATAACTGGACTAACTAGCTTCAATGAAGAGAAAGAGTACTTGGAAGGTAAGAGCATGCTATTGAAAAAATTGATTCAACTTATTTGAAACGGTGAAGATACAATGAAAGAAATTGTGCCACATGCTCGTACATGTATGTGCATTGTATTTTTCATTGACAGCCAGAGGCACGAAAACAATTTGACAGTAACGTGGGGCAAGGCGACCCTTTCTCTGATGGGCTTTGTAATTCATTTTATGAAAGTTCATGTTTTTAATGATAGAATTTTAAAGTACAAACTTGTGACGATGACGAAAATATTTGCACTGTTTGATTGGTGATGCCAACGAGTGATGGTGGCAGTGGTGATGATGATGATGATGATGATGATGATGACGACGACGACAAAAACATCCATGAAGGTGATAATTAAGACAACAATAATGACAGCAACGGCAGCGTTGACGATATTGATGAGGAGGTGGAGAGATGACGCGGGTGAAGATGAAGACGAAGATAATGACTATGCCGGTAATGAGTATGATGATTATGATTATAATGACAAGACAGCGGCGAAGAAGAAGAAGAAGATGATGATGATGATGATGATGAGGAGGAGGAGGAGGAGGAGGAGGAGGAGGAGGAGGAGGAGGAGGAGGAGGAGGGGGGGGAGGGGGAGGAGGATATGGAAAAATGGAAGTTGTACATTTGAAAACAAGTTGATTAGTTTAACCAAAAAATACAAATTTACAGACTGAATCAATTCCAGTGTAATAACAGCTACTACTACTACTAATAATAATACTACCACTTCTACTATAGTAACAACGAGTGCAACACCACGAGCAGTAGTGACACAACTACCATTACCACCGCCACCACCAACATCAACAACAAGAATAACAGTAGTAACAATTACATCTAATTACTGAATATATTAATTAGGCATTAAGAATATGAAATTGATAAGGATGGCTAGTTAAATATCATAAGCTTCAATTGCTAATTGTTTACTATGAGTTATCCTTACCCACAAACCTAGCTTTCTACATTAAAACCTCGGAGGGTTGGATGAAATGATTTACATTGCTTCTGGTTTGTTGTTCCTCACAAATAAACAGTTTGGCTAAGCGGCGCCGAAAATCTGCGAATACAAAACCGTACGCATCTGCTTTGAATCGGATAGCATGCAGTGAAGATTGAGGTATGGATTCAATACCACTGCTTTGTCTCCGTCATCTGCACCTATCTAACAGTATTCCCACCATTTCTTTTTTTTTTTTTTTGGTGGGGGGTTTCAGAATACGTGCTCTAGTGTTTGTTCACTCAACATTTCAACGTCCAGACTTCACTTCTAAACACACTGTCTTTCTAGACATAATAAGGCAACCAAACTTATGATGTGTGTGAGGGAGGATGTAAATTCAATTTGTGGCCATAGAGCTTGTTTCCCGACCACATGGTTCCGGGTTCAGTCCCACTGCATGGCACTTTGGGCAAGTGTCTTCTACTATAACCTCGGGTCGACCAAAGCCGTGTGAGTGGATTTGGTAGACGGAAACTGAAAGAAGCCCGTCATGTGTGTGTGTGTGCCCCTTGACAACCAGTGTTGATGTGTTTACGTTCCTGTAACTTTTCGTTTCAGCAAAAGAAATTTATTGAATAAGTACTTGGTTTCAAAAAATAAGCCCTTAAAATAAATTGATTTGTTCGACTAAAACCCTTCAAGGCGGTGCACCAGCATGGCCGCAGTCAAATGACTGAAACAAGTAAAAGAACAAAAGAATATTAAAATCATCCTCATTCTTCTTCTTCTTCTTCTTCTTCTTCTCCTTCTTTTTCTTCTTCTTCTTCTTCTTCTTCCCCATCCTTTTTCTTCTTTCGCAGTCGACTTTGAGCACTGTCTATTACTCTTCCCCAAAAATTTCAGGCCTTGTATCTTTAAGAAGAAAAGATTATAATTACTGTTATTATTGTTGTTGTTATTGGTAACGTACTCGGGGAAACTCTGGGTGCCGGGTGGGATCAATCAGCTGGTCTTTCCTGGAAGGATTTCAGGCCGAGGTCTATGGATAATTTCCAGAAATTCCTGGCGTGGCAGTGCTACCGGGGGCTGCACCTGTTGGAGACAAGCTTTACAGACACGGAAGTGCTGTCAGACGGACCTGTCCGGGATGTGAGCAGGGCAACGAAACCATTCTCCATGCACTTGTACCGTATCCGGGCATTGTTGACTTGTGGAGCTTTGTTGAACAGCTGTTGACGCGTGTAGGACGGATCCGGTTATCAGCCAAGTCTCGCCGCCTTCTTCTGGCCGAGAATGGAAGGTAGTTTTACTCTGTCTCGTGACTATAGTGAAAGATGTATTGTGGTGTGCGAGGTTGAACGTACTGAAGACAAATACTTCCTCGTCGGCCAAACCCTCATCAACTTTTTCAGATTCCACTTGAAAAGGAAAGTGTGGGTGGAGAGGGAAGTACTGCCCGCCAGTATTTTTGCTGGAAGGTGAGTGAATGTTGTGAGGATGGCCTGCGTGAATGGGCCTACTCTGATCATACGCTTGTAAGCCGGAGGCGGAGCTGAGAAGGAGCGAGATACCTACTGAGGTGCCTCTTGCGGTCGGGTTAACCAGGATGTCTGGGATTCCTTGGTTGACCGTCATGTCAATTAACAGGCATGTTTTTTTTTTGTTTTAGGTCTTTGATGATGATGTTTGATCTGTTATCATTTATTTACCTGTCTGTATATATTCCATAATCCCATAGTATGATTACATTCTTTCCCTCAGTGACTGGCTCTGGATGGTGATCATACCAGTTCTTAGGGTACGGAATACCATAGTGGCGGCATACGTTCCAGTGCAAGTATTGGCCAACTCGATCATGCCTGGTTTTATATTCTATAGGGGCAAGGACTAAGCAACAGGTCAATACTCTCAAGTTTGTCATTTCAGAGTCTACACTTTGTGTCCACCTCATTGTGCGTGACATTAACTTGATAGTTCCGGGTGAGGAGACTCTGGTCTTGAGCTGCTAGGATGAATCCTTCTGTTTCAGCTTTCAAGCCACTGATGGGTTCTTCTTATGTCTATATCAGCTTTTCCAGCTCGTATGGAGTATTACCCATGCAATGGTTTTTCTTTCCACAGTCTTGATATTTCCTTCAAGCTTTCCTGTTTTGCTTTTGTTTTACACTTTTTTTGCTGCCTTAGTGGGTGGTGTGTCCTCCTTATCATCATCATAATCAGGAAAGTTAAGCTCCCGTCTGTATTTATATGCCTCCTTTGAAACTGAGCGCAGTTTCTTAATCTGTTCATATTGCCTTACCAGCTGTATCATCCAGTCGGTGTTACTTTGGATGTACACTTGAAGTCCTATCGTCATCGTTTTATAGTATGTTTCAACCTGGATTAAGCCTCTGCCGCCTTTCTTTCGTGGAAGATAGAGCCGGTGGACACTTGATTTTGAGTGGTGCATCCTGTTTAGTGTGAATAGTTTCCTGGTCTTTATATCCATACGCTGGAGATCGCTCAGATTCCAATTGATGACATCAAGGCTATACTGGATAACTGGTACCCCCAAGGAATTTATAGCTGCAGTTCTATTGAGAGTTCAGCTCAGTATTCAGGCCTAGTCTAACGCATCTATAATACTCTTTCCTGATCTTCTCTTTCATTGATCCGTATTGAATCCCTTTCCCTTCGCGTACCCCAAGATACTTATAGAATTATGGTTATTGTTGTTGTTGTTGTTATCGTTATTATTATTATTATTATTATTATTATTATTATTATTATTATTATTATTATTATTATTATTATTATTATTCCATGGTCTTATTTTTATCATGTGCTTTCACTGCATTACCGAGCGCAACTCTGTGTGCCTTGGGTATGTGCTGTGGTTTGTAGTGATGCTCTTATTTTTACTGTATTGAAAGCATTTTACGTAGGATGTGTGCGGTGCCTAGAAGTGCTATTTTCTGTATTTTATATATACTTGTTAGTCCTGATGTTTTTGTTATGTATTTGTTTGAATATTATTTTATCATACCTAATGCGCCTACTATGATAAGAATTGTTTCTGTTTTTAGATTCCACATTCGAGTAACCTCTATTTCCAGGTCTTTGCATTTTGAAAGTTTCTTTTAGAGAAACATTGTCATCTGTTGGTATTGATACATCAACTAGAAAACTTTTTTTTTTGTTTTTTTTTTATGATCTCTGACAACTATATCCAGCGTATTGGCCTTAATTTCTCTGTCTGTGTGTATTGGCATATCCCAGAGTATGGTTGCTTTCATATTTTCTGTGACCTTTTCTGGCGTGTGCCTATGCCATCGTTTTTCTGTTGCTATTCCATAGTGTTGGTACAGCTTCCAGTGTATATGAGTCCCAACTCTGTTGTGTCTGTGAATATATTTCTTCTTAGCCAGGATTGGGTAGTCAGAGACAATATGATTTATTGTTTCTTGTCCATCTCTACATATTCTGCAGTCACTTGTATTTCCTTTCATTACACATTTTTGGTAATCTCTGGTGGGGAAGATTTGGTCTTGTGCAGCAATTAAAAATCATTCAGTCTCTGCTTTAAGTTATGAGCTTCTCAGCCATTGTTGGTATTTTGCTTTGTTTAGTTTAATCCAGTATTTTCCATGAAGGGTCTTTTCTTGCCATCGTTTTATCATGATCCGTTTCTGTTCCAGCTTTAGTCTGTATTTCAGTTGTTTTACAGCTTTTGTTGTTTCTTCTTTTTTTTTCTTCAAAGTTGTTAGGTACTATGACTTCTTTTTTTGTATTTGTCAGCTTCCTTAAGAACTGAAAACAGTTTTTTGTTTTGTTCGTGTTTTGTGCCTATTTGTATTAGTTTTCCTTGCTTCTGAAGTAAGTATTTCTGTAGTCCGATGGTGGTTATTTTGTGATAAATTGTTTAGTTGTATAAGGCCTCTACCACCTTCTATGCGTTGTACATATAACCTTTCTATGTCAGATTTTGGGTGGTACATCTTAAATCCTGTCATTATTTTTCTTGTTTTCCTGTCTATTTTGATTAGTTTATTTAGAGTTCGGTTAAGAATATTGTAGCAGTAACTTATAACTGGGACGGCTATAGTGTTGATACCTATTACCTTGTTTTTCGCATTGAGCTCTGTTTTCAGTATTAATCTAACTCGTCTGTAGTATTCTTCTCTTTCATTTGTGTGTGTTATATCATATCTAGTTCATTGATTCCTAAGTATTTGTATGTCTGGCTTTGGTCTAATTCTCTTATTTCCTTGTGTGATGTTCCTACTCTTAACTAGTTTTCTTCTTTTCAAGGTTGCTTTGGCACATTTTTCTAAGCCAAATTTCATGTTTATTTCTTTGGTAAATCCATGTTCTATCTGTAGTAATGTTTCTAGCTGTATTTCATTTGTAGCGTACAATTTTAGATCATCTATATATAAGAGGTGGCTTTTTGCTTTGCCGTAAGAGTTGTATCCACATCCAGTTTTGTTTAACATGTCAGATAAAGGTGTCAGTGCTAAGTAGAAAAGGAGTGGAGAGAGTGTGTCACCTTGGAATATTTCTCTTCTAATGGAGACGGTTTAGGTTTTCATGAGACCCTCTTTTGTCTGGAGCTGTAACGCTGTCTACCATTTATTCATGGAATGTTTTGTATATTCTATGATAATTGGTGCTATCTTGTTCATGGCTAGTGTTTCTAGGATCCATATGTGGGAAATACTATCAAAAGCCTTTCAGTAATCGATCCAGACTATATTTAAACCCTTCTTCTTTCTCTGGCTGTCTTCAGTTATGGCTTTATTGATCAGTAGCTGATCTTTACAACCATATGAGCCCTTGCAGCATCCCTTCTGCTCTTCTGGAAACAGGTTGTTTTCTTTCAGATGCTTGCTGATTCTCTGCGATATTATTGCAGTAAACGCTTTGAAGATTGTAGAGAGACAAGTTATCGCTCTGTAATTTTGTGGGTTTGCCGTTTCAGTGGATTTGGGAATTGGGATAATTTTCCCTTCTGTAAGCCATTCAGACATTGTCTCTGGCTCTGCTAGTATTTCATTAAATTTCTCAGCCAGTTTTTTATGTGTTCCTGTTAGGTATTTTAACCAGAAGTTGGGGATCTTGTCGTGCCCGGTGCCTTCCAGTTGCTTAGTTTTTGCAGTGCCTGGTTCAGCTTTTCAGTTGTTATAGGGGTCCAGAGTTGTTTAGCTGCTGTGTTTGTTGTTTTGTTAGACATTTTCTGAGGTTGTTCCTTCGCTGACCATATTTCTTTCCAAAATTCTTCCACTTCTTCTGCTGTTAGTACTGCATTGATCTCTATTTCATTTTTTGCCAAGTTCTTGGAAGAATCTTTTGGGTTGGAGATGAACTATCTTTTTTATTCAAAGAAACTTCGACGTTTCTCATACTGACGGATTTGGCGAGGATACCTTGCATTGGCTGTTCTTTTACCTCAAGTATAATTTGTTCTGTAATGTTATATATACGTAGTATTTTTCTTCTCTCGTTGTTTAGTAGTGCTGGTTGTCTACTAGTTTCATTAAGGATTGACAGATCCTTTCTCTTATTTTCTATTTTTCTTTCTAGATATTATTTATCCACAGGGTTTGTTTGGGTGGTGATACTCCTGTTTGGATGAGTTTGAAGGGATATTCATCTTCTTTTGTTGTTTTGTTGTGTCTGGAGAGAGTCATATTGTCTTGATACCTTATCATCTAATACACTCACCGGTTCGATTTCCACTCTTTTATTATTTATATATTTTTCTTCCCAAATTGTTGTTGTTATTGTTATTATTACTGTTGTTTTGCCCCCAGTCGTCTCTGACCGAGAAAATCCATAATCACAGCAAATCCAATCGTGACAATCCCACCTTTTCAGGGTGTCTATGACGATATTATTTAATTTATCATTTTCTCTTTTTCTTTTTTAATTTTTTTTAGGATGCTGGGGGTGTGATTTGACGGAGATTTAACTGCTATTTCTAACAAGACAGACGACCACGTTTTGGCTTCCTGGTAGGTTTGTAGTTGTTAAAGTTTACTGTTTCCTTAGTATCGGCTAGTAAGATGGTTTTCTCCCAGTGAGCCACTTAGACGATGCTTTTCTGGCTGTTTTTATGAATTATTCAATATATTTGCCAGCATTTTATGAGTGTCTGTTAAATATTGATTTTTAATATAAGCATATCGGCTCGAATTTAGAGGCAGCATACAATCAATTTAATCGCATCCCAATATTTGACTAGTACAGTAGTACAGTAGGCCCTCGGATACATGAAAAGCAAATTCGATCTCGACGAGACTTGAACTTGGAACTTAAGGCATTTTGTACAAAGCTCTTGTGATTCCACTAATCCATTGCTCTCCACTTTGTTAAATATTTCAGCAAGTTTAAGACTTTATTCTTTCCAAGTATTGCAGATGTTCTCTCTCTCTCTCCCTCCCTCTCTCCTCCCTTCTCTCTCTCACTCTCTCTCTCTCTCACTTTCTCTCCCCTCTCACTCGTGCCCCTTCTTTCCCTCCCTCTCCTTCTCCCTCCTTCACTCTCTCCCTCCCTCTCTCCCTCTCTCTCTCACTATCACTTTCTCTCTTTCTCTCCCTCTCACTCTTCCCTCTCTCTGTCACTCTTTCCCCTTCTCTCTCTCACTCTTTCCCCTTCTCTCTCTCACTCTTCCCTCTCACTCTCTCTCCCACTCACTCTCACACTCTCACTCCCTCTCTTTCTCTCCCCTTTCACTCTTCCCCTCTTCTCTCCCTTTCACTCTTCTCTCTCTCACTCTCACTCTCTCTCACCCTCTCTTTCTCTTCCTTCTCACTCTCACTCTCTCTCCTCTCACTTCCCCTTCTCTCTCACTCTTCCCTTTCTCTCTCTCTCTCTCTCTCTCTCCCTCTCTCTTTCTCTCCTCTCTCACTCTTCCCCCTTCTCTCTCACACTCCCCCCCTCTCTCTCTGCGGTTTCTTGGTTTATTGCCTAAGTTTGTGGCTTCTTATAATATTTTCTGCTTTGAACATTCTCATTCAATATTCGATTTCCATCGTTCGATGGATGAGTTTTCACTTGTTCAGTCAACTGAATTACCTGCTTCTGAATTAACATGTATGTATCCGAGAACTCCATAGACATGCCGACCTTTCAATTAATTCCCTGGCAGAATCGGCATGACATAGT
Source organism: Octopus bimaculoides (assembly GCF_046866305.1). NCBI lineage: Eukaryota > Metazoa > Mollusca > Cephalopoda > Octopoda > Octopodidae > Octopus > Octopus bimaculoides. The sequence goes on along the minus strand of NC_142932.1, from coordinate 50,819,448 downwards.
GTATGTGACAAAGCTGTACATTTTAAATTACAAGCACAAACCACTAAACGGAATTTTATTCAGTTTCCGTCTACTCAATTTTATTCACAAAGTATCGGTATAGCCGAGGCTATAGGAAATGATGTCTACCCAAGGTTTCACGCAATGGAATCGAAGCCAATACCTCGTGGCTGGAAAGTAAACTCATTAACAAATCGGCCATACTGAGCCTACACAAGCTTTGTATTAGTTTATGGATCTCCGTGATTCGACGATGCGAGTTCATTTGTTCAATCAACTGAATTACCTGCTCCTGAATTAACCTTGTAGAGGGGATTCGAACCCTAACCGCTAGATACTCGGTTAGGCACCAATAGTGACCACCACAGTTTCACGTGGTTGATTTATAAACCAACCAACCAATCAGCGTAAAGCTGTGGTGTGATATGATTTGCTCGAATGTTCTAGAATTTACCCTCTTGTCGTCCCATATAAACCGACTAGCGCCGAATTCACCAGACAAAGTGTTGAGAGCGACGGACTGATTCTCACGCTTCATCTTGTAGAGAACGACCGTGCGAACCAAAGGAGATGGCGACGAACAGGAACAGGCTCCTTTTAATGCGTCGCACGGTCGCTACAAAACATGTTATATAACATCAGAGGGCTCGCATGTGAGATGCGAGCAATTGCCAGCAAGGAAAGAGAGAGACACAACCGTTAGATATATATAGAGAGAGTAAGTTTATTTAGCATAGTGAACTGTGTCTGTGTGCGCGTGCATGCGGCAATATAAGTAACACAATATGCATGACGGGCCGTCGTATGAACAATATTATGTATGCAATAATATGTGTGTGTGTGTGTGTGTGTGTGTGTGTGTGTGTGTGTGTGTGTGTGTGAATGAGAAATACAGAGCATGGAATAAGAGTCTGTAACATAGACTATAAGAGTTCTGAAAACAAAGATAGAGAAATACCAGTTCATAGAAGAGTTACACAGTAGGTAGAATGTCTGTACACAAGAGGTCGTGGCCGAATAGCAGAGCTGAGGTGTCACATGTTGTGTGTGAAGTGCGACCGGTTACTTGAATACAGAAGATTCTCGCAGGTTGTTCTGGCTGTTATTTTCGCGGTGGAAACAATCCACACAAACAGTGTTGAGAAGGATCCGCGGTTGCTGTTGGTAGCGTGTACTCTGGTGGTGGTGTTGGTGCTGGCGACGACATTGTAGTAGACAGTAGATCGGTGGTGTTGACGTCGTCGCTGGAAACTGGCTGGAGCTGTGTTCTGTGTGGTCTACGACCAGACCTGAAAAGGTCTGAGGTCGCGACAAACTGACGTAGATGAAGCAGAGCTATTTATAGGTAAAAAGGGGCTCCAGAAACAGCAGAAAAACACTCTCTCGCGTGACCTTAACAGAAGGCCATGATTGGTTGATGTTCACCCTGGCGCGAAACAGAACTGGAGACAAATGCCGCGCAAGTAAGAGCCAATCAGGGTGATGGACACAACAGGGTCCAAGCGGCCGAAGGCTAGATGTTAGCCGCTACGTTATCATTTGTAAATAAATACCAGAGAGAGAGGTTTCACTACAATCTATTACTACGCAGACGACCTCTGGTATTTAAGCAGGCAGCTTCGGACTTTTGCGCAGAGGACTCATTACTCGGACAAACCGATTCTGAACATTCCCACAATGTCCAATAAGTAGCTTCTACGGAGCCAGCGCAGTTTTTATCACCTCCCAGTCGGCATTATTAATATTTTTCACTGCATACCAAATACATTTATGTCCGATAATAAACAGTAAAGTTAAAGGTCGTAAGTTTGTTTCAGTTATTCTACACGCAGCTTTCTCTCAACAACAAAAAAAACTCCAGCAACGATACGATCTCTGCAACACAAGCAACCACGCCACGACAACGTGTTTGTGGCCGAATATTCCGAGCTTCAATGAGCTTCTGGATAGTTTCCGGCTACAAAATTTTACTCATAAGGCATGGCTCAACACGAAAATATATACTAAAAAAAAATGAACATCTGCCCAAGATGCAATGCAGTAAGTTGGAACCTGGGACCTCGTGGTTGTGAAACGAATTTCTTCGTCATTTAGCAACACTGTATCAACACTCACCATTTTACACTCACCAAAACCAATCTTTGTTATATTGTATTTCATTGCGTTTCTTTCTTGTGTTTTCTTCATTCATTTAACACCTTCTCATTGTTGATTTCATTAAGAGTCGAGAGACCTTTTACTCTATTCTTTCTTATTCTGTACATTTGTTTACCACCCTTTTTAATTATGTTGTCCCTGTCTTTTATCTTTTATTTGTTTGTCATTGGACTGCGGCAATGATAGGGTACCGCCTTGAAGGGTTTAGGGCTTAGTCGAACAAATCGACCTCAATACTTTTTTAAGTCTCGTACTAATTCTATTGGTCTCTTTTACCAAAGAGCAAAGTTACGAGGACATAAACGAACCAGCACCGGTTGTCAAGCGATGCGAGATAGACAAACACGAAAACATATACACATACACATGCAAAGACACACACATACGACAGTTTCTGTTAACAAAATTCTTTCACAAGACATTGGTCTGTCCGGGTCTTTATAGTAGAAGACACTTGCCCAAGATGCAGCCCAACAGGACTGAAACCGGAGCCACATGACTGCAAATAGAATTTATAAACCACACAGCTATGCCTGCGCTTATATCAGTAAAACTAAGGAAATGCCCAGTTTTCTTTGTAACTGCTTTAACTGCCACACATGTTTTGTTGATTCTGGTGATATTGATATCTGAATTTGTTTGCACCAAATAATGATGACCAGGTGTACATTTAATTGTTGTCACCGTTATTTTATCGTTATCTTTGGGAGGTGGTTGTTGTTGTGGTGGTGGTGGTGGTAGATGGCTTTTGTTGGTCCAGTGAAAAATCTATTGATTTTAAGTTTTTAACTCTCCCCATCTTTATATTATTGTCACAATCAGAATTTCTATCTTTAGAATTCTCTATTCTTAAATTATTCTCTTTTATCTTTTCCTTTTATTCATATTTTCGTTTGAGCTTTTCTAGTTTGGCTTCTGTTGACCAGTATTCAGGAGATATTCTAGAGTTTTATTTTATTGCGCTTTGTTATTTAGTTTTGCTTGTTATGTATGCGTTTGGTATATTTTCGTGATTTTACATTCCCAATGTTTATAATTCGAATGCTTTTATTCCTGTTACTTGCATTTTCGTTATTTACTTATTTATGTTTTATTTTTGTTATCTGTTGCTTGTATTTTCGTAATGTATTCTTTCTTTAATGTGTTCTATTTCTATACATGCTATAGGTTTTGTTTTGAGAATGTCTTCTTAAATTAGCTAGTCTTTTGGGATCCAAAATTACTTTTAGGTGAAGATTATTCTCTTTCTAAATGTTATATTCATGTCCGTATATTGCACTTGTTTCGTTTTGTGGGTAGAATATAACTGTACAAAAGACATGTAGTGCAGCAGCGTATTCTCCTTGTCTCTATTAATATTTTTCTGGTTTAGCGAAGAACAAATTTTGGCCCTTTATTTAGATAATTATAATTTTCATAGCAAACCAGTTTATTTGCTTCTGTCTTTTTCTTTTTATTCTTTGTTAGTTTTACAGGGTGGGATAGTACCCGTGGTCTTCACTGGTACAGTTATTAGCAAAGTCTATTGTGAATATTGAACTGTCTGTTTCCTCTGCTTGAGTGATGAAGGAAGTTATGTAACGTGGGTACGAGGATATATCTTTTCTTCTATGGCCGAGCCTCCACCAAGTTCTTGAAGAGGAATGTGAAGGCTGAGAAAGCGATGCTGTCCTCCAGTAAATTTTATGAAAGGTGGTTAAGAGAGGCGAAATTGATGTGGTTGATTGGCCTACCCTCACTATATGGCTGTTAGTCTGCGGCAAGGACTGGGTAAAGGCGTAATTCAGGGCTGTGTGTAGAGTATCCTACGTCCTCCTATGTGGTTGACCTCCAATCTGAAGCTATTTTCTTGTTGTTTCGTATTACTGCTATTTGTTCATATCTATTTATTGATTTTTTTTTTTGCTACTTTTACTTGGAACTTTCCATCTGGCGTCCGTTTATAATTTTCAAAAGTCCCTGGCCTGGCAACGCTATTGCCCCGGGTGGCACTTTTGGGTCTGCTGTAGGCAATATGTGTTTTTTATGGGGTCCGAAGGCGGCAAACGAAAGGGTCGCCTCGAGCGGCACACACTCTAGCTACGCTAGTGCTATTGGGGTTCATTGCCTGTTGAAGATAAAGTCTTCGAGCTTGGAAGGGCCGTCAACTGCCCTCCTTCAGCCGAGAAAGACAGGCAGTGGTGAAACAGACTGAAAGGGCTGAAGACAGACATTTAATTCATTGGTCAAGCCCTCGTCAACTTATTCAGGTTTTACTTAAGAAGGAAATTGACGAAAGAGAGGAAAGTGTTGCGTTTCAGAAAATTTGTTTAAAGGTGGCTGGGAGTGGCTATTCCAACTGAATGTGCTTGCTCTGAACATGCGGCTATTGAGGATGAAGAACAGGGAGAAGGCACTTGCCCTGGTGGTCAAGGTGACTGCGGTTTCCACAAGCAGCCCTCGGAATTTTCCACCCTTTTGTGGAATCATTTCTTGTTTGAATAATTTCTTTCCTTGTTTTTATTAATTTATTGTTTACACGCTTTCATATAACTCCATATTGTATTGCGTCGTATCGTCCTGTACTGTCCTCATTCTTTTTGTAATCCCTTAGTGGTTAATAAAGATTTCATCCTCCTCCTCCTCCTCCTCCTCCTCCTCCTCCTCCTCCTCCTCCTCCTCCTCATCATCATCATCATCATCATCATCATCATCATCATCAAGGTAGCGAGCGAGCAGAATCGTTAATGAGTCGGACAAAATGCTTAGCGGCATTTCTTCTGACGTTTTACGTTCTGAGTTTAAATTCCACAGAGGTTGACTTTGCTTCTTAATCATTTGGGGGTCGATAAAATAAGTACCCTTTGAGCACTGCTGCTCTATTTCTTTTTTCAACCCCAGAAGGATGAGTGAGAAAATTAATAGCGCCAAAGAATCGAAACAAATACCGCAAGAGCATCATGTCCGATGCTCGAACAATTGTACCAACCTACCTCCTTGGGGCCGGTACTTTTCTTTGTCTCATTGCTCCCGAAAGAGACTTGTTCTCTTAATGTAATCCTGAAGTGGAAATAAACTGCTCTTCAAAACTATGAAGCCAGTGCATTGTCTGCTTTCTCTAGTGAACTATATACTACCCAAATTCATGAAACTCACGTCTAGATAGAAATGGAAGAGGAGAAGGCATTGTAATACTCAAATTTATTGAACTCCAGAAATAAATTAGATAATAATTTTAAAAAAACATACAAAGCTAGAAACTCCCTGCTCAGAACTATAACACCAGATTGAATAATGTTGCAAAAATGATGCAAAACAGGGAAATTATGATATATTTCAATGACATTCTCATGCAACACATTAACAAGAGTGTGTTTGACCACCACCTTTCTGAATTACTTCAGAGACACGCGATTTCATGCTCCCAATCAACTTCTGCAGCAGATCAAATGAAAGCTCTTCCAATGCCTTCTTTATTGCCGTTTCAAATTCATCAACAGATGAATACTGCTTGCCTTCGCTTTACACAACATTCGTGAGATATCCCCAGGCATTCTCTATAGAATTAAGGTTGGGACTTTTTGCTGGCTATGGCATGACTTCAACCCCAGTTGCAAGGAGGAAATCCAAAGTTGCTTTGCTTTATGAAGAAGAGCATTGTCTTATTGAAATATGAAGTTCTTGCCATAGTGCCTTCTTCCTTCTTCGTCCAACATATTGATTATCGTATAGCATTGAAACGGCTATCCATGATGACAGCCACTTAGTTTGTATTCGTGTGTGTGTGTGTGTGTGTGTGTGTGTGTGTGTGTGTGTGTGTGTGTGTGTGTGTGTGTGTGTGTGTGTGTGTAGCAGCTTCCCATTGGCAGATATTGCTCCCCACACCATAAAACCTTCTCCGCTGTTCTACCACTTGGAATAAGTAGAATTTTGAATACATTTATCTGCCCAGTAATACTTATAACTGCCGAGGATATACAAATTCCATTCTTTTCTCATCAGAGAATAGAACCTTGGTTCATTCACCACCCTACGTCTGATGCTGCCGAGCAAACTCCAATCTAACAGCTTTGTGAGAAGGGGATAATAACAGACGTCCTAGCCGCCTCTTCAAGTGGCAGTCATGATTCAGAATCACTCTTCTTATGGTAGATGTCGAGTCTCCTACTCCTGCTGATGCCTTGATTTTGGAAACAGAAGAGCAGCGTGACTTTTTCACAGCTCTGACAATAGCCCTTTCAGTCCTTTCTGATGTAGCCTTGTGACGTCCACCAGCATGAAACCTGTTGTAGCCGTCAGGATCTTTCAGAAAATTGTCCGCTGGCGTTGTTTCGCCGAATCTTCTCAGCAATCTTCCGGTTACTCATTCCTTCCACATTCAATGCAAGAATTTTCCCTTGTTCAATTTCGGAAAACTTTGTAGCTTTAGGCACATTGGAAATGCAATCTGGATCTCGGTGTATGCGACGATTGAGTTGAATATTTTCCGAAACAATCTGGAAAGAAATGAAGATGTATTAGGGATTTATAGTTTTGAAGTGTTGATAAGTTTTGAAGCGTTGTAATGTGATAATAATGATACAAGGTTTACATTTCAAAGTATTCACGAAATATTCATTTACAATATATTATGCCCCTTAATCCACTTAAATACAGAGCTAAATTTCTAAAAAAAATGTTTAAAAAACATGTAGCTTTATAGTTTTGAATAGTAGTTTAGTATGACATTATGTGTGACAAAAGTGAGTCTTTGAACTATAGACACAACCAATTTGACAAAATTTGGTACGGTTTTCGTCTACTCAATGTCACGCACGAGGCTTGAGACAGTCGGAGAATACGAAAAATGATACTTGCTCCAGTTGCTTCGCAGTAGGAATGAAATCGGGACACTCATAACTGCGAAGCGAATTTCTTAACCATTTAGCCATGTACACACACACACACACACACACACACACACATTAATACTAACTAAGCCATACTTCTCCTCTCACCCAATAATACAAGAACAAGAGTTGTATTTATGGAGTAATGCGGTATTGCTTCTTGTCAGAAAACAAATATATGGATAGTTTCCACGATAATCATGATCATGATCATCATGATCATCATCATCATCAGCATCATCATCATGTGTTAGTTAAGTTTTTGTGCCAAACAACTGTGTATGTATCTATCCACCCGTCTACACACCCACGCAAACTCCACAAATTATCTATCTATCTATCTGTCTATCTATCTATCTATCTATCTATCTATCTATCTATCTATCTATCATCTATCTATTTATCATCTATCTATTTATTTATTTATTTGTTTGTTTATCTGTTTGTCTGTTTATCTTTCTGTCTGTCTGTCTATCTATCTGTCTGCCTGTCTGCATGTCTGTCTGTCTATCTATCTATCGAATTGATCGACCTGTCTGTCTGTTTATCTCTCTTTCTATTTATCTGCAAATTTTTTTCTCCAAAAATAAGACTCATTATGTAGTACATGCTGTACACACACACACACACACACACACACACACACACACACACACACACACACACACACACACACACACACACACACACACGTACACACGTAAACACCCACCCTCACATCATACATAGAGAGAGGGGGGCAGCTTGCGCATTTCTATTTTATTTTCATCTCGGTTCATCCTATTGACTAGAAGCATCAAAATAGCAATCTGCTCTAAGACATTAATGATTTTAGATGGAAAAAAAAATAATACAAAGCCAAACAGCACGAAGAGAGAGAAAGAGAGAGAGAGAGAGAGAGAGAGAGAGAGAGAGAGAGAGAGTGAGAGGGGGGTAAATAGCTAAGAGGAGAAAGTAAAATTAGAAACAGAGAAATGCATTGAAAGAAGAGAAAGACTAAAGAGACACCAGAAAGTGAAAGTAGGCTGTAGGTGGGAGAGGAGGTTGGAGAGATGTGAAGAAGAAAGGGATTAGTGAAGGGAAGTAAATAAAGAGAAAATGGAAGGAGAGAGAATTGCGTGTGAAATGGGAGAGGGTGAGGGAAGAGATGTAGAGGGTGGGAGAAAGAAAAAAGAAGAGAGAGAGAGAAAAGAGAGGGAAAAGATGAGTCGTAGAGGGAGGCGGAAAGAGAAAGAGATAGAAAGTGGGAGGAAGTGATGAAGAGGGCGAGAGAGAGGGAGAGTAAGAAAACAGAGAAGAGGAAAACAACAGAGAGAAGAGAGAAGGAGGTGAGAGTCATAGAAGGTGAGAGTCATAGAAGGTGAGAGACTAAGAAGACAGTGAGGGAGATGAGAGAGAGAAGATTAAGAAGAGAGAGAGAGAGAAGAGAGAGGGAGAAGACGAGTTGTAGAGAAAGGAATAGCTAGAGGGAGGGAGAGATGAAGAGGGTGAGTGAGAGGGAGAGTAAGAAAACAGAGAGAGAAGAGAGGGAGAGGTTGACGGTGGTGAGAAGAAAGAGAAAATGAAGGGAGAAGAGAGAGAAGAAGAGAAGAGAGAAAAGAGACAAAAGGGAGAAAAGAGACAAAAAGGGAGAAAAGAGACAAAAGGGGAGAAAAGAGACAAAAAGGGAGAAAAGAGACAAAAGAGGAGAAAAGAGACAAAAAGGGAGAAAAGAGACAAAAAGGAAGAAAAGAGACAAAAAGGGAGAAAAGAGATAAAAAGGGAGAAAAGAGACAAAAGGGGAGAAAAGAGACAAAAAGGGAGAAAAGGGGAGAAAAGAGAAAAAAGGGAGAAAAGAGACAAAAGGGGAGAAAAGAAACAAAAAGGGAGAAAAGAGAAAAAAAGGGAGAAAAGAGACAGAAGGAGAAAAGAGACAAAAAGGGAGAAAAGAGACAAAAAAGGAGAAAAGAGACAAAAAGGGAGAAAAGAGACAAAAAGGGAGAAAAGAGACAAAAAGGGAGAAAAGAGAAAAAAAGGGAGAAAAGAGACAAAAGGGGAGAAAAGAGACAAAAAGGGAGAAAAGAGAAAAAAAGGGAGAAAAGAGACAAAAGGAGAAAAGAGACAAAAAGGGAGAAAAGAGACAAAAAAGGAGAAAAGAGACAAAAAGGGAGAAAAGAGACAAAAAGGGAGAAAGAGACAAAAAGGGAGAAAAGAGACAAAAAGGGAGAAAAGAAACAAAAAAGGAGAAAAGAGACAAAAAGGGAGAAAAGAGACAAAAAAGGAGAAAAGAGACAAAAAGGGAGAAAAGAGACAGAAAGGGAGAAAAGAGACAAAAAGGGAGAAAAGAGACAAAAGGGGAGAAAAGAGACAAAAAGGGAGAAAAGAGAAAAAAAGGGAGAAAAGAGACAAAAGGAGAAAAGAGACAAAAAGGGAGAAAAGAGACAAAAAAGGAGAAAAGAGACAAAAAGGGAGAAAAGAGACAAAAAGGGAGAAAAGAGACAAAAAGGGAGAAAGAGACAAAAAGGGAGAAAAGAGACAAAAAGGGAGAAAAGAAACAAAAAGGGAGAAAAGAGACAAAAAAGGAGAAAAGAGACAAAAAAGGAGAAAATAGACAAAAAGGGAGAAAAGAGACAAAAAGGGAGAAAAGAGACAAAAGGGGAGAAAAGAGACAAAAAGGGAGAAAAGAGACAAAAAAGGGAGAAAAGAGAAAAAAACGGAGAAAAGAGACAAAAAGGGAGAAAAGAGACAAAAGGAGAAAGGAGACAAAAAGGAGAAAAGAGACAAAAAGGGAGAAAAGAGACAAAAAAGGAGAAAAGAGACAAAAAGGGAGAAAAGAGACAAAAAGGGAGAAAGAGACAAAAAGGGAGAAAAGAGACAAAAGGGGAGAAAAGAGACAAAAAGGGAGAAAAGAGACAAAAAGGGAGAAAAGAGACAAAAAAGGAGAAAAGAGAAAAAACGGAGAAAAGAGACAAAAAGGGAGAAAAGAGACAAAAAGGGAGAAAAGAGACAAAAAGGGAGAAAAGAGACAAAAAATGAGAAAAGAGACAAAAAGGGAGAAAAGAGACAAAAGGGGAGAAAAGAGACAAAAAGGGAGAAAAGGGGAGAAAAGAGAAAAAAAGGGAGAAAAGAAACAAAAAGGGAGAAAAGAGAAAAAAAGGGAGAAAAGAGAAAAAAAGGGAGAAAAGAGACAAAAGGAGAAAAGAGACAAAAAGGGAGAAAAGAGACAAAAAAGGAGAAAAGAGACAAAAAGGGAGAAAAGAGACAAAAAAGGAGAAAATAGACAAAAAAGGGAGAAAAGAGACAAAAAGGGAGAAAAGAGACAAAAAGGGAGAAAGGAGACAAAAAAGGAGAAAAGAGACAAAAAAGGAGAAAAGAGACAAAAAAGGGGAAAAGAGACAAAAAGGGAGAAAAGAGACAAAAAGGGAGAAAGAGACAAAAAGGGAGAAAAGAGACAAAAAGGGAGAAAAGAGACAAAAAAGGAGAAAAGAGACAAAAAGGGAGAAAAGAGAGAGAGAAGAGGGAGGGAGAGAAGTTTGAAGAAGAAAAGAGATGGAAAAGAGATGTGAGAGAGATGGGGGTGAGATGAAAAGGATGAAAAAGAGGGAGAGAGAGAGAGAGAAAGAGAGAGAGAGCAAGAGATTAGTGAAGTAAATGAAGAGAGAAAGGAAGAAGCGTTAAGGAGAATGTTAACAAGAAAAAGTAGAAAGAGAAATAGAACAAGGGAGTGAGAGGGAGAGAGAGAGAGAGAGAGAGAGAGATTTATAAATAGAAAAAGTGAGAGAGAGGGGGGGGGAGGCAAAAGAAAAACAAGAGAGAATGGAAAGAGTTAGAAAGGGGGAAAGAGAGAAAGAGAGATAGTAGTGAGAATTGAAGAAGAGAGAGAAGTAATTAAACAGGAGAGAGTGGGAGGAATAGGGGAGGGGAGGGCAAAGAAGAGAGAATTCAAGAATAGGGATAAGAAACGTCGCTAGTCTCTCTTTGTTTATCTTTTTTTTTTTCAATTCTCTCTTTCTGTCTCCTCACTACTCTCCATTTCTCTCCCTCTATCCCTTGTTTTATCTCTCCTATTCTTCCTTGTTCACACTCTCTCTTCTCCCTCTTCCTCATCTCCCTCTCTCTCTCCCCCCCCCCCCCCAAGCAAATAAGAAAGAAAGAAAGGAAGGAAGAAAGAAAGAAAAAAGAACGAAAGAAAGAAAAAAAGAACGAAAGAAAGAACGAGAGAAAGAACGAAAGAAAGAAAGAAAGAAAGAAAGAAAGAAAGAAAGAAAGAAAGAAATAATGAACGAAAGAAAGAAAGAAAGAAAGAAAGAAAGAGAGTGGCGATAGTGAAGAAAAGCGGGTTGAAGAGAGGGGAGAGGAGCGATGAAGAGACTTTGAAAGAGAGACAAACGGAGACAGAGAAGATGACAAAGAATAAAAGAGATGAGGAGACGGAGAGGGCAAAGAAATATTTTGAAAGAGATCGGGATTAGGTAATAAAATAAAAGCAAAATGGAGGTAGAGAATTTTGTAAGTAAACAACGGTAAGCGATAAATGTTACAGAAATAAAAACGAAACCTAAAGTAGAAAAAGAGTAAATACAAATTAATTTGCTATGAGTTTTTTCTACTTCATTTCAATTTCTTTATTGCTTCAATGGAAGCAATAAATATATTTACATATTATACATATTTGCGTATTGTTGAAGCAAATGTTATTTTTCGGTCATAGTTACACAACCTTTCCTGCTTATCAACAACTGTTCAACAGTGAAATATGAAATAGAGTGGAACCTGTTTATCAGCCCAGCAAACATGACGCAAGTAAAGTCATGATTTTTGTATGTGTGTGTGTCTTTAGATGTGTGTGTGTGTCTTTAGATGTGTGTGTGTGTGTCTTTAGATGTGTGTGTGTGAGTATGTCTGTGTGTGTCAGTTGTTACAAAAATGTATGTATATTCACATACACATACATCATCACATACACTCACACACATATACTTCTCAGTCATCGGCTTAAAGTACGTGACGAACGCACAAAAACACACATACATTCTCATACACACTCATATAGAAATTGTGGCGTCGTCGTTGTTATGGTATAAAATGTCGTTTACGATAATTGACTTGTAGAAAGATTATAATGTTAAATTTTTGTAATGCAAATATGTCAATGAAAATAAAGTTTATTTGGTAGCCGAAAGATTATTGAATCTTTTGATACCCCATACGTCAAAATCGGCAACTAAGTTTTGAATGCATAAGGAACATGTGCGCGCGTGCGCGCACACACACACACACACACACACACACACACACACAAACAAACAAACTTTGCTTTATCTGTTAAGATATACAATTTCGTCGAGTTGTTTGTGTCTACATAGCTTGTTTGTAGAGCACCATTCTGCATGTAGTTACATCTTTGTTACTACTAGCGAGAAGACAGAGTAAAAGGAATGTAGATAGATAGAAACGATAAGGGGCCAACTTTCGCGCGCGTAGTGCGAAAGGCTACCTCTGGTCAGACTCCGAATAGCTGAAGGAGACCTACTGATATTTGCTTGTGTATTTATATTTTTGTTAATTTAATTAGGTCAACCGAAAATAATAAGATTCTTCACCATATCAAATCATAAATGTTTATGTAAAGGTCTCAGAGGTCAGTTGATTCTCATCAATCTCTCAGTGCAGGAATGAGCCGAAAACTTGTTTGACAATGTGGAAAAATGTCGATTCGCTTTCGAATCTTAGCTTGGCTATTTTGTAGCTTTCGTCTCGCTTGCGTCGTAAGTACTGTTTGATAAACGGTCACGTGAAACTCTGAGTAACAGTTTTTCCCAGCTTTAATAAACAGTGTGTGTGTGTGTGTAAACACGGCTAAATAAGCGCTTGCAATGCAGCAAAATCATATCTCATTTATCAAGCAAATATTTGATTAGGTGTCCACCAGTAACTTGAAGTAAACATTATTAATTGTAAATTTGTCAGTCCTGAAATAGAGATTGTAGATGTCGGAGAATCAAAGTTACATTTTTGCATTCAAAGCAATGTACAAATATAGCTGCAGATATTTTTTTTTCCTTTCCCTTCTAATATCGATGTACCATTCTTGTACTTGAACATGTTTACTTTGAGACAAATCAATGCTATATAATTATTCAATTGTTATCTACTGGAATTACATGGAATTACATGAGCTTTCCTTTTTCTATTTATCCGAATGTTGATTTGTCGCTATATATATATAGATATATATATATATATATATATATATATATATATATATATATATATATATATATATATATATATATATATATTTGAAGAAAAGCAACAAAAATTCAATAGGTTATAGCAGTACGTACGTTTCGTACAAACTTCATTTATTCATGTAGTGAGAACACTACATAAAATGTGCAATGAAAATGTACTCCTCAGCTGCATAATGAAATTTCATTTTAGAAAGTCATTTTGTAGATGTGGCAAAAAACAAGAGTAAGAGAAGAAAAAATATCATCTTGACTGGGCTGCTATTCTCTAGACTGCTGAATATATATATATATATATATATATATATATATATATATACATATATATAGCTGAAATTTATAGAAAAACAAAAGACGAAGGCAGGTGTATGAACAATAAGCAAGTGTATTAGTTTGACGCTCGGAAAAATGAAAAAGTCTTTTACGTTTCGAGCCTACGCTCTTCAACAGAAAAGAATTAGAGAAAATAAACAGAGAAAATGAAAAAAAGCTTGTAGATTTCAGCGGTATATATGTACGTATACAATATTGATAATAACGGGAATGAAGAATTTGAACATTCAGACTTAATGTTTATTTCCATTCTTCATTCTCCTTGTTATCAATATTCTTTTCTACTCTAGGCACAAGGCCCGAAAATTTTTTTGGAGGTGGGAGGTAGGCCAGTCAATTAGATCGACTCCAGTACGCAAATGGTACTTAATTTATCGACCCCGAAAGGTCGACCTCCTTATTATCAATATTGTACTTTATACTCTAAGTAGCCAAGAAATAAACTGCAACATTAGATGGGAGTTAAAGGAAGTTTACCAAAAACACATCATCTGAAGGAACCAGCCTCGGCATTTAACAGAGAAATTCGGTATCTGATTGGATATTATATCCCTCCTCTTACTACACACACACACACACACACACACACACACACACACACACACAGAATGGTTGCAACATAAGAACGTGCGTAGCGTTACATTAAATAATATGTTCAAAATTTATATAGAAGCACAAATGGGATAAATGGAAATCACACACATAGAATGTCGCTAAATCTTCATCAGTTATCGTCGAGGATTTAGCGACAGTCTATGTATTTTCCGTTTGTTCTGTTTGTTGCATTTCTATATAATTTTTGAACGCGCGCACAATGCACACTTTCGAATACTACTGGTAACATGCATGTAACCCACTTATAGCTTGTTGCATGATCAGGTCGTTGGCGACTAAACTGGTAACCCCACCGTGCTTGCTTGCCGAGGAGGGAGATTTAGACACCCTGCGGGATGAAAAATAAAACCCGTCAAAGGGCGAAAGAACTGGTGAGAGTCTGCGGTCATCCAGTAGTATGTATATAGAGGAGAGTTAATTTCAATGAGGAAAAATCCCCTAGCCAGTGTTACGGTGAAGTCATAGAGAACAGCATGGGTGGGGGAAGTAGTTGGGTGTATTGATATTCATTCGAAGTACGAGTTTCATTCGGCGAACCTACATGACACAATCCGGACGGAAGAGTTTCTTCAGTCAATGGTCAGTCTTCGGTCAACCAATCCAGTAAGCGGATTACTGCAAGTTGATAGAACTGGTGATTCATCAATTCACTTTAGCTACTTGAAAGCACTAAGGACTTCTGAACCGCATAGTGTCACCAACTAATACTAATATAACTTTCTACTAAAGGCACATGGCCAGCAAGTTTATGGGAGGAGTTAAGTAGATTACATTGACCCCGGTACTCAACTGGTACTTAATTTAACGACCCCGAAAGAATGAAAGGCAAAGTTGACCGCGGCTGAATTTGAACTCAGAACGCAAAGACAGACGAAATTCTGCTAAGCATTTTGCCCGGCGTGCTAACGACTCTACCAGTTCGCCACCTTAAGTAATGGTTAGATAGATAGATAGATAGATAGATAGATAGATAGATAGATAGATAGATAGATAGATAGATAGATAGATAGATAGATAGAGTATGCACATATATGTATACATACATAAATATATATGTATATATGTAAATGTATATATATATATAGTCAATCCAAACAAGAACAAGCAAGAAAAAACAACAACGCAAGGACGTGGAATAAAGGAAAGGAAAGAAAAGAAAGAGGATTTCACGTTTCGAGCAGAGCTCTTCATCAGAAATACAGAAAAAGTCCAAAGAAGTGAAGACGGAGAAAGAAAATCGCCAACGATACACACGCGGTCACATATTGAAATGACCGGAAGGGAATGGGTGAAGAAAAAGTTCTTTCTAAGACAGGAGAGTGCAAGAGAAGGAGATATGTGTGGGTATGTCCGTGCGCGCAGGTCTGTATGTGTATGTAATGATAGCACGTGTATGTGTATGTGCATGTGTGTGTGTGTGTGTGTGTGTGTGTGTAGTTGTGGCTGTTTAAGTATGTGTGTGGTTGGACTTAGTGTCGCTTAAGGTCGTATGAAGAATTTATAGTAAGAATTTTGGTAGGAGTGGCTGTCTGTTGTGTGTTTCTCTTCACATGAGCGTAGGAGAATGGTAAGTAGAAAGATAGTTTGAAGTATGTGTGTGCGTGTATGTATATGTAGTATATGTAGTGTGTACGTGTGTTTTGTTTGCAGTGTGTGTGTGTATGTATGTGTACGTGTGGGTATGTGTGTATGCGTGAGGTTGTGTGTGGGTTGTGTCTGTGGAGTAAATATACTTTATTCTGTTTGTGTGCGCGTACGTGTGTGTGCTTATATGTGCGTGTGTATGTCCATGTATGTATAATTGTGTGCGTCTATGTATGAGTGTGTGTTGTGTGTATATGGGAGGTATGTCTGTGTTCATTTGTGCGTGCGTGTGTATGTATGTGTGTGCGTGTGTGTATATGTGTGTGCGAGTGTATGTGCGTGTGTACATGTGTGTGTATGTATATGCGTGTGTATTTTGTATTTTGTATACACATTCACTGCTTTCTTCCAAAGAATCTAATGCTCTTAGCTTAGTTTTTCCTTGGGGCGGCCAGATTGGAGAAATATCGAGAATAACCAGCCGAAATTGCAAGGATAATCTGGATCTCGACTAAAGAAAGAAAACTCCGAATGACCTGTCCATGTTTGCTTTGTATCGTCTATCTGGATGTTTTGTCCCCTTCTTGTATCACCTAACTGTCTGGATGTTTTGCGTCCTTGTCCCATTCTGTATTATTTATACATACATATATATATATATATATATATATATATATATATATATATATACATAGAGAGAGAGAGAGAGAGAGAGAGAGAGAGAGAGACACGCATATACATACATTCTCTTTCTCTTCCTCAGTGTGAACATATATATGTATATGAATGTGTGTATATATATATATATATATATATATATGCACACGCATGTACGGGCGAATATAAAATTGCATCATCAAATGTATACACACCTAAACATGTATGTACATGCTTATATAACACTATGTAACTATATATTTAATGTGTGCGTGCGAGTGTGTGTGTGTATACGTAATTAGGATAAAGTCATTATTTAATGATTTATCAGTGGCTAGCATGCTAAAATACCATAATGGTTATTTTATATTAAAATTACAAGGGCGTTGTATAACGCTAGTCTGCTAGAAGTAAACCCCAAATGGTTTAGGAACGACTAAGATTATTACGCCATAACACAATATACAGGGTGTCCACAAAGTCTGAGTACATGGGGATTAACACATACTTTAAGAAATTATTATTTCTCATATTTAATTATGTCATGATTTTATTTACTCCATGTACCCAGACTTTGTGGACACCCTGTATAATCCTCTACACACTATAAATCCTCGCTGTCTATTTTCCTCGCCTTCAACATTATGTTGTGGAGTAAAAATCTTAGTGGTTCCTAAGCCATTTCTAGCAGATGGGCGTTATTCAATGCCCTTATTGTAATTATATATATATAACAATTGCATCGTGGAGGGTGTTTATAAGCCATTTAAAAAACACACAAAAACCGTTAGATTCACTTCAACATTCAAATTTAATTTGCCAGTTTAATTTGTGTGTTTCTTAAATGGCTGCAATTGTTTTCGTTCCAGCACACGATCTCAGATTAGGTCACTTGCTATGCAAGTACATCTCCGTAAGATATATATATATATATATATATATATATATATATATATATATATATATATATATATATATACATATATGCATATCCTCTGAACAGTATTGTTTGTAAAAGCCATTGCATTAGCTATCCCGTTTGTTTTTCCAGCTCTACCTTCACACAGATGCGTGAAGCTTCTTCCAAACTCTCCTATTTTGCATCCGCTCATTGTCACGTATACATCCAGCAGGTGCGAAAACATATCCGATCATTACCCAATGCCTCCTTCCTATTACAAGACAGTGGGGTGTGGTTTGGAGCATTGATTTGGCCACTAATTCCTCATGCTGGAGTGTATAGTATGCTTCATTAGGGAGAAGCGCTTCCAGATTTAGACATTAACTGAACACACTACATGTTTTGGAACCCATAATCCGCATGGACCGCAACATAATCAAAAGGCTTATATGTTTACAATTATTGTGAGACTTTCTGGTGAAGTCTTAAATTCAGTGATGCTCTAAAATTGTTATAGCTTAGGGCCTCACCGAGTTTAAATCCGGCACTGGATTTAAATCATCGTACATCTGGAATAATAGGTAAATTCATCCCACCTAGTCATATCGTTGACTACCTATGTGCTTGGTGTTTTCAGTCGAAGTCAATTTTGGCTAAGCAACAAGATCTCTTCTCACTCCAGCCAGAGGTGATGCTCTGACGGTATCTCTTCCATTACACATATAGTGGGATTCGGATTTAGTTTCAGTCCCCACCAAACTCCTCAGATTTTTCTTTCTTCTTGCTCATGGAAAAATACTTTTTACAGCGGATAACAAAAAAAATCTAGCTAAATTGCTTCCACAGTGACTATCTGTTTCTCATTGCACCAGGAGTTTCAGACTAACGCTCACACACATGCGCGCGCGCACAAACGTGCCGGCGTACATGGCATTCATGCTGATATCTGTTGTAGCCACTTGGCTTCGTGAGTTGATGAGTTGGTAGGGGTGACGATGTGGGTTGCATTGGTATAGATGTTTGTGATGGTGTGTAGGTATTGTTGGTGGTGCAGTGGTCATATTGTTCTTGCTAATAGTATTATTCTGGGTGTTTACTTTCAAGTCAATCCTGAAAGACCCAATATCAAAGACATTTCATTTAGCATTTAAAATACACTAGGATACCACGTCATATGTCTTTATTTGAAATAGATTTGCTTATCTACTTCACACTCCATATTACTGTTGCTGTCGGTGGTTGTGTTGGTGTTGATAGAAACACTCACGCACTCATACATACATACATACATACATGCATGCATGCATACATACATGCATACATACATACATGCATACATACATTCGTATGTGTGTGTGTGTGTGTGAGTATAAATATATATATATATGTGTGTGTGTGTGTGTGTGTGTGTGTGTGTATACTCACATTATAGACATTATTTGTGTGTGTGTGTGTGATGATTGTTTTTCAGATCGTTAACTATATACCTTGATCGTCACTGAAACGCAAGCGAAATTACAGACCGTATCCCGACATTAATGGTTATACTTTACAATTTCCGTAAACGCGAAATCGCGCACCCTAAGGTAGACGCAATGCGGGGGTGCCTGTATTTCTCAACTGGACTTTCCCCATTGATATTTTCCGTTGCATTCCAAAATGGATCTTAATTATCTGTTATGGTGTTACCATGTGTATTCATAAGGACTAATATAAAATAAATAGGGTAAAGAGTAAAGACCCCCTTCGGTCCTGAATGCATCTAGAAAGTCTCATTTCGAGGTACAAATCCAAGCAAGATTGTTTATGGCAGACCAACAGTCACCCATGCATACCAGTCTCTCCTCTCGACGTCACCGATGTTATCCAACTGAAAGGCTGATACAGCTTGGAACTAGTAACGTCGCAACTCATTTCTACAGCGAAGTGAAGTGGAGCAATAAAGTGTCTTACTCAATAATATAACACAGCCAAGTTCAGGAATCGAACTCACTACCTCATGAACCCGACGCTCTAACCACTGAGCCATACGCATTCACTATAAAATAAATTATGTCTAATATATATATATATTATAAATTATAAACCAGGATGAAAGTAATATGATATTTCAGAGTTACGATCATTAAGAATCTAAGTAAACTAGAGTTTACTTGCATTTGCTAATATCGAGTAGATAGCGGTAATGTAATATTTATAGTAATATTTGAATATTTGAAAGATTAGTAAGCTTATGTAGGATTATTTATCTATGTATATAGCTGTTCGGTAGTATTTGAATAATTTAGAAATTTTAAGTGGGCAAATGGCTATTCTCTATGAGTTCGTGTTAAGAAGATAATATTTAGCAAAAACTATTTCAGCAAAAACGAGTTTCAGTAATACAAAGGTTCCATAGTCTTCTATTTCTAGTAAATGAATTTGCTTTGTCCAGGACTTTGTAAGTTAACTGAAGGGTAGGCTGTTATTTCTTAACTTCCAGATACATTTCGAGAGGGATGTAGTAGTACTCTTTGTTGGTTTGCAGCATGAATGCGTATGTGGGCAATAAGATCGATAATAGCTTGGCAAAATGAGCAGTGTACGTATCATGTATTTATATCATGTATAGATTTCAAGCATCACTATAACAATACTTCTCCTTCAGATCACAACTACATACAAATAATAACTCAATGCAGAGAGATTGTAGGCCGCTATTATGCACATAGATTTACATAAGAATGTATGTGTATGTATATGTGTGTGAATGTATGCGTATGTGCGTGCTTGTTGGCTTTCTATTAAGCTTTAAGCATGTTTGTGTACGTGTGTGAGTGTGTCTGGATTGCTGACTGACTGCTAATTATTTCTCTGTCTGTCTATGTCTCTTACTTTCTCTCTCTCTTTCTCTCCCCTCTTTATTTTTCCCCCCTTTCTAGCTTTCTCTCCCCTCTCTCTCTCTCTCTCTCTCTCTCTCTCTCTCTCTCTCTCTCTCTCTCTCTAACTATCTATCTATCTATCTATCTATCTATATATATATATATATATATATACACATATATATATGTATATGCATG